>NW_027279608.1:0-56412 GCF_046629955.1 Centroberyx affinis
CAGCCTAAAAAGGTGGGTAAACTTTACATATTACGATATGAACAACTTGCCAATTGGTCATAATTGGTGGCCAAATTGTCAATCGATATTTTTTTTTTTAAAAGTTGCCCCTGACACAGAGGCAACTTTTCCAAAAATAAAGTGTGCTGGGGAAAAACAGAATGAAACCCCAGTGATTTCTCTGTTTGTTTGTGTTGCTGCTGCTACACCGAACATCAGCTAGAGCAAGAGGACTTTCAATTATAGATCACAATTATCCCCCTCTCGCTCTCTTCTCACCCCACTTCTCTTTCTATCTAACTCTCTCGATCTTTTTTTTTCTCTCGCCTCCATCTCTCTCTCTCTCCAGCTGTTGATTTAGCTTTTAGCTGTGAAATGGAGATAATTCTGTCCTGTCTGGATGGGAACACAACAGCATTTTGCTTCAATTAGTCTGAACAAAAACACAATAAACCCTGCAGAGAGCACAGCATGACTCTGATCACTAGGTGTGAGTGTGTGTGTGTGTGTGTGTGTGTGTGTGTGTGTGTGTGTGTGTACATGAAGGTATGAGAATGCATGTTGTTTGTGCATTACAAATGGAGAGTGGATGTTATGTGTGAGGTTTTTTCCTGGTAAAAAATACATTATAATACATGCATGTGTGTGTGCTCATATGTATCCACACAAGTATGCATGTATGTGTATGAATGGTATCGTGCATACTGTGTTTGGGTACACATACACACACCCAATCACATGCATAAACATACACACAGAGAGTATGCACTGTCACACACACTCCACCAGTAGCAAAACTCCTTGGAACTTGCATATTGGAATTTGCACTCAGAAAATATAATAATTCACAGAAAAGATTTACAAATGTGCAAGTCAATATTTGAATGAATGGAATAAGAAGCTGCAAAACTTGAAATATGATATTTAACCAAAACAAAGAAAATGGATCACATTACCCCACTGCTTAAGACACTGCACTGGCTCCCTGTATCTATTAGAATTTATTTCTTTCACTTGTTTATAAAGCTTTAAATGACCTTGCTCCTCCCCAGAGATGATCTTTCATTTTATGTTCCAGCCAGATCACTAAGGTCCTCCACCACTTTTCTTTTAAATGTTCCTTATGTGTCCCATAAAAGTACCGGTGAGAGTGCCTTCTGTTTTCATGCCCCTAAACTGTGGAGCTCACTGCCTCTGGGTATTAGAATGGCAAGCTCTCTCTGTATTTTTAAAAGGAAATTAAAGACCTATCTTTTTAATCTGGCTTTTCATTTGGAGTAATGTTATAGCCTTAGTTTTTAAGTTCTAATCATTGGTTTTTACTTTATTTTTTATCCCTGGTGTTTATTTTATTGTATTTTTATTTTATTGACTCTTATTTATTGATTTTTCAACATTTTATTGTTTTATTGTTGTAATTTTGCTATGTGAAGCACTTTGGGCTGCATGCTTGTATGAAAGGTGTTATATAAATAAAGTTGAGTTGAGTTAGCTAATGAAAAATAGCATGTCTTCGCACAAGAACCTCTCCTTTATTTCATGCTCTTGCATGTTTTGTTATGACCATTAACTGCCTCATTGTCAAAATTGATAATAATCCACACCACAGATAAAAATCAAAATCAAACTAGAAGGGCACTCTGAGAGCGCAGACCTCCGCCAAGGTTCGTGCTGTTATTGCTTGTTCGTGAGTCGGATCCGGATCCGCTCCAAAATTTAATGGGTTCTTCCTTGGCCCATGCTACACCCTTCCACCAAGTTTCATGAAAATCGGGCCAGTAGTTTTTCCATAATCCCGCTGACAGACAAACAAACAAACAAACAAATGGCACTGAAAACATAACCTCCTTGGTGGAGGTAATAATGTTGCTAACGCTAACCTTGGTAACCATTTCACAAATTGAGCAAATGTCATAAGTTGGCAGCCTCTATTCCATTGATTCAAATACTGATTGCATATACTGTATGCAAATCCTTTCAAATGTAGGACACATAATAATATGAATATTTTCTGAGTGTAAATTCCAGCATGCAAGTTCTCAGGTGTTACGAACACCTTCATACCACTTTTCATACACACTCTTTCTTTTCACATACACATCCCCCCCCCCCCCACTCTCTCTCTGTCTCTCTCTCTCTCTCTCACACACACACACACACACACACATACATGTATGCATCTACCACACACAGGCACACACACAAAATAGGACACACCCGCACTCTCCTACACCTACACACACCTGCATGTAGTGCACCAATACCCATGTAAACATCTCACTCACACATGTTTGGTCATAACACATGTTTGCTCTTATACACACCCACACACACACACACACTAGAGTAAATAAAGCAACCATAGATAGCATGTTTTCTGTTGGAACAAGTCAGATTGCAGAAGGGTTAGGTTCATTTCACTCTTATCGTCGCCTCTCTCCTGTTCTGTTATGAGTCCAAATAATGTTGAGTTTCTGTTCTATCACTTATCAGACACCAGATAACTTTTTTTTTTATAATCCCACCTATCACTTTTATGATTTAGAACCGCCTTTCTCCCTCTCTCAATCGCTCCCCCGTCCCGTCTCTCTCTCCGTCTGCTCTTTTTCTCCTTCTATCTCTACACGATTAAAAGAAAATGAACATTGACCCAGCTATACAATGTGTGTTTGTATAGCTTCCTTTCCCCCATGACTGTAAGGGGAGACAGGATGATGTTCTCTGTTTTTAAATGTACAATGGTATCTACATAACTTGCATGGTCGGAATTTCTCGCTCGGAATTTCCGAATCGGAATTTCCGAGTTCCCAGTTGGAAATTTCAACTGGAACGCCCCCTGAAGTCGGATTTCCGACTCGGAAAGTCGGAAGAACCTCACCAACCCCGACCTCAAAATCCAAGATGGCTGCTCCGCGCCTCAAGCTGTAGTAATATACGGTTTATTAGCGCTTCTGTCTTATTTCTGTCTCATTAAATCAGTCGTACACACAGTACTGTCCAACTTCTATCTGTGGACATGTTGCTACAGTGTTTGTATGCGCAAAATACTGTGTAATGCGTTGTTATCAACTGGTATTGCTAACAATGGCTAACCTGGCTAGAGCAAAGCCCACTTCCCCCACCCCGTGAAATAAAAAAAACTAATTGGTTTTCCGACTTCTCAACTCGGGTGTGACGTCATTCCCAACTCCGACTTCCGAGGTAAATGGAATGCAGCATAAAGCTGCAATAAGTGTTTTTTTCTGACCACTAGAGCTAGCTAGCTAGCTAAACGTAGCTACAGAGAAGTCTCACCAGTTACCAGTCTCGTTTTGCCAGAACTTTCTGCTGCTGAAGGTTACATGTCGTACAAACAGTGACAAGCGATGAGGTAGTTAGCAAGTTCACCAGGTTACCCGCTAGCTTCATCAATTCCACCATTACGAAAACATTTACAGGAACGGGAGGGGCGAGGGCTGCTTCTAAACAGGAAGGAGTCAAGCTAGTTGGGAAGGAGCCAAGCTAGTTTTCAAAAATTGAAAAGCTACTGAATGGTACGGAGCCCCTCTGGGGTCACATGGTAGAAAAAAAAACTTGATGTGTAAATCCGTGCAACGGATTTGTAAACTGTGGGCACAGATTTCTAAACCATGCCCTCGGATTCACAATCCGTGCGAATGGATTTGTAAACTGTGCGAACGGATTTGTAAACCGTTTCACAATCCGTTCGCACAGTTTACAAATCTGTTCGCACAGTTTACAATGTTGGTTTTCGGGTGAAAAGCACAATAAATGCTAAATTACACATAAAAGCTGTGAAACTCCAAAAACACAAAGCTAAATCAATTTAACTAATTTCACTAACGTTAAATCTGCCGTTAAATCTAGATAACATTGAATTTACTTGGTGGATGTGGTCACCGCAGTCCATGCAAGGCCATTCGCTGAAGAACAGAAGAGTGCATGTAACCGTGCGCACGGATTTGTAAACTGTGCGAATGGATTGTAAAACGGTTTACAAATCCGTTCGCACAGTTTACATCCGTTCGCATGGATTTACACATCAAGTTTTTTTTCTACCATGTGACAACAAGTGCGTAAGCGTGTGTAGATATTAGTTTATATCATTATGTCTCAATGAAATCTCCACATTCGTTTCAGGATTGGTTATAAGGTCTGATATCACTTATTGCAGGTTTATGTTAAGCTACTTTTTTAAAGCTACATTTAAAATGCAGTTTAGAAACTCTCTAATGCTCTATTTCTGTCTTTCTCATTCTGTCTTTCCCTCCTGCATCCTTCAATGTGCCAAAAAAAAAAAAAAAATTCAGGACAAAATGTTACAGAATTTTATAATACATGCTCATTACAACAAGAGAGAACATCTTCGGAATGTTAAAAATGTTTGGTCATGTACAAGCCTGCAACATGTATATTTGGTCATAACAATAATGTCTGCTCTTATACACCCAAACACACACACACACTCACACTACAGTAAATAAAGCAACCATATATAGCATGTTCTGTTGGAACAAGTCAGATTGTAGAAATCTCATTTCACTCTTATCATCGCCTCTCTCCTGTTCTGTTATGAGTCCAAATAATGTTGAGTTTCTGTTCTATCACTTATCAGACACCAGATAACTTTTTTTTATAATCCCACCTATCACTTTTATGATTTAGAACCGCCGTTCACCCTCTCTCAATCTCTCCCCCCTCCTGTCTCTCTCTCCGTCTGCTCTTTTTCTCCCTCTATCTCTATACGATTAAAAGAAAATGAACATTGACCCGCTAAAAAGATGATCTCACCCAGATGGCACAGTTTCAAGAAAATATCAAAAATAAATATAAATTAGAACTAACATGCATTTGCTTGGTTCAATACCAACTATACTGAAACAGATAAAACATTCTTAAGATGTCTGACTGTTATTGGATCTACGTAACCAGATAATGTGTGGTTTAATTATTTCAGTTTGATGGAAATGTATCATTTAGCAAAGGTGGAAAGTAACTAAGTACATTTACTCGAATACTGTACTTAAGTACATTTTTGAGGTACTTGTACTTTACTTGAGTATTACCATTTTATGCTACTTTATACTTCTACTCCACTACATTTCAGAGGGAAATATTGTACTTTTTACTCCACTACCTTGATTTGATGAACTTAAGTTACTAGTTACTTTGCAGATTCAGATTATTAATACAAAATATAATCAACTAATAAATTGTGATGTATTATTATAGATTACTGTAAGCTACCCAGCAGTATATAAAGTAGTGGAAATCAGCCCCACCTTTTCCAGCTGCAACATTAAAGTGATGCTTACACATTAATGCATCAATAATTATAATTCAATAATATAATATATACTGTATTATTCTGAAATGGGCCATTCTGCATAGTGAGTACTTTTACTTTTGTTGCTTTAAGTACATTTTGATGCTAATACTTTTGTACTTTTACTTAAGTAACATTTTGAATGCAGGACTTTTACTTGTAACAAAGTATTTTTATACTGTGGTATTTTTACTTTTACTTAAATAAAAGATCTGAGTACTTCTTCCACCACTGCCATTTAGACAAAACACATTTGTTCATTCAATTAATTTTAGCTCCGAGTCAATTGATGTATGAATACTTTATTTCATGCAGTTTCATGAATGAATAGGAACTATCTTTTGGTAGGTAAAACATCAAAGCATCTGTCAATTCTTACCAGCATATTTCATTTAACTATGAAACTAACTAACTAACTATGAGAACTCCTTCTTACTCTTTCTCTTATACTCTCCCATTGTCTCTGTTTCTCTCTCATTCTTTGCCTCTACCTGTCTCAATTTGTCTCTCAAATCATTTTATGAGTCAAATAATGTATATTTTATGCAATAACATCGGAGTCAAAGGTAAAACATGTGATGAAAGGAAGCCTAGGCTCTCTTTTTTTGTGTGCAAATGTCAAAAAAAAAAAAAAAAAGGCTTCATTTTCCTATGGTGACCCTATGTGTTTCAGGACACACTTACACACAGAAAAATAAAGGCTTTCTTGACTTCTTTCTTTCTTGCCTTGGCTTCCCTTTTTCTCCAAGACGCGCTATTATTTTGAAATATCACTCTTCACTCTGGGTAACATTCCTCGGCCCTGTGTTGCTCTTGCTAAAATGTGATCGCTTCATCATTTTTACGACTTTGCGGGAAACTTTTGAAAGCGCGCTCACTTCAAAATTTATTTTAGATAGGAAAGCACAGCGGGGAGGTGGCAGATGGGGGTTATTAGCCATAGAGACGTAAATTAATTTTGAGCCATTTTATGAAAATTACTATCTTGTTGCTGTACTAATATGATATGCCGCTCATTCTGCCTGTGCCTGCACGCACACACACACATACACACACACACACACACACACATAAGGGTTTGACCGAAATGGGTTTTTCTTAAAATCTGTCCATTTTCATGCCAAAAAAAAAAAAGACAAGATTTTGAAGATTATCACTTTAACCTAACTGGGGCCAACCCAACTTTAAATCCTAAACTTTTTCTTAATGAGGTGAATAATTAACTTTCAGGTTTTCCACTCTTGTAGGGGCACACACACACACACACACCCCTCTCCTCCTCCCCCTCTCACGTCTCCAGATAAAATCTGAACCTCTTTCATAAATCAAATGGCCAGCTAACTCTTCATAACATCTGGAGGTTGAGCCAAGCTTCTCATAAAGATTAATCATCATCATTAATAAAAGAATATTAATTCCATATCTTGCCGTCAAATCTGGATGAGGATAGATGATATCAGCCACCGCCAGTAATATATTGGCTGTAACTTTATATTAACAGTTCAATCAAAAGACATGAGTTATAAGGTAAATTGATGTAGTGACACATAATGTGATTCAAACTCTCTGTTAAAACCAATATGGTTCAAGTGTGAGTAGTATGAAAATAATAATAATATATGCTTCATTGAAATTGGCTACTGGCTGTTCACTTGCTTACATTGATGTATAGCAGTGATTCTCAACCTTTTTCATATCAAGGACCCTAATTTAATCCATATTAGAGCCACGGACCCCCATTGATGAGATTTTGTCTCTCGGACCCAAATCTGAGAATATTATTTTTTTGTTAGATATGATTTTGTCGAGAATTCCATGACTATCTGTATTGTAGGTAGAGAGAGAACAGTGAAACTATGATCAAAACAGTCATTCTTCTACATTCTCTAATTGTGTTAACTTCTTGTAAATGAAATAATGCTGAAGTTTAACAATTCATCCATTTGCTGGGGACCCCCTGGAACCCCCTCAAGGACCCCTGGTGGTCCCCGGACCCCACGTTGAGAACCACTGGACTACGCCACCTTGGGACTTTCACCCAAAGAACTAGCTGGTTGAATTAACTTGTAACCAACACAGAGGGTTTCCACATACACAGATTCATTCTGCAGAATTGAGGACAGAGACGCGAGTTTCACAATAAAAACAGTGTTATTTTCCGTCTTGATCAACCACAATTAAAAGTAGTAATATCCTTGTTCTCTTAAAACAGTTATGATCGTTAAAATAACTTTAGCGGTTACCAAACCATTCAATTGAGACGATGGAGGGCTGCAGGCCGACTGCAGTGGGGGGGGGGGTATCACCATAGGCGGATTATGAGACAAAGGGCCCCTGGCAGGCACGTATACGCAGAGGCAATCGCACAATATCACCTGAACCTCAACTCAGGATTTACAGCTCAGAATTTACACAGTCAAAGCCAACAGCATGTTAGAAAAACACTTATCTGAATCTAATTTTGGAATACGTTTAAGTCACTTCTAACAACTGAATGCCCTCATTGCGTGTATAATATTGCTATGCCTACACTCTCAGAAAATAAAGCACATCTTTGTACCTTTAGGGGTACAACGGCTTGTCACTGGGGCAGTACCCTCTAAGGTACAGCTGTTGTACCCTTGACATTGGGTACTTATTTGTACTTTGTACTTTGTATTTTGTGTGTGTGTGTGTGTGTGTGGGTATTGTTTTTCGTTTACTTACAGTCAATATTATATCATAATTACAACATTAACTGGATAATTGTATTAGCAATTTTTCATATCCACAAATCTACTTTTATTTCTTTTATTTCAAGGCTACTCAACCATAGCCTACAAGTTAAAATCTACCTTAAATAAATAAGGAAACAGTAAAACCTTCAAATCTAAGAGTAAAATTAATATTTTACCTAACTTTTTTTGTATTTGGCCTAACACACACTGTCTCCTGATATTGTACCTTAACATTTAGAAGAAATGGTACATATATGTACCTTTTACTGCTTGGGAACATACAGTATATGTACCTTTTTGGTCCTCAAAAAGGTACACATAGTTACCTTGAGGTCCAATAATTAGCCCTAGGGGGTACATTAGTGTAGATTGTACCTTGGGGGACAGAAATGGACTCCTACTGTACCCCTATTTCTGAGAGTGTATTACTTATGGGAGAGAAAACAATTACAAAGGAATTACAAGTTGCAAACACATATTATTCTAGGCCTATGCCTGCAATGTCCCAAAATCTACTGTCTGGCCACACAGCAGCTGCATGGTGTGACTCAGTGGGCCCTACTGACAGATCAGGAGTGGAAAACCATGACTTTACATTACAAGGCCTTTGGACAATGATGCAGAGCTTTACTGCTAAAGCGCTATAGATAAACTGAGGGGAACACTCACTGTGACAGTGCCATGGTGACACCTTCAAAACAAATGTTTAGGTTATTATAGGGGGAATGTTGGGGCTTTGGTTTTGATATAAATGACTAAACCCTTTGACTGCAGGGGAGTAAATGTAAAGTTAGTGACAGCATCATCATGTGTCAGGCTCTGGCTTAGGGGCCCCCCCTGAGCTCTTGGGCCCCTGGGCCTGTGCCCGGTTGACCCGTTCAGTAATCCATCCATGGGTATCACTTGTATTAAATGGCACTCTGGCTAACACCACTTGTGTCGGAAACACCACACACTTCAAAAGAAAAATAAGTGATAAATTAATACTATCACTGCAGGAAAGCATGCAATAGGAAGGAGCTGCTTGTACTGAGCACCACCCCAGAGCGAGTACGACTGCAACCACTCACTAGAGCAGTGGTTCTCAACGTGGGGTCCGGGGACCACCAGGGGTCCTTGAGGGGGTTCCAGGGGGTCCCCAGCAAATTGATGAATTGTTAAACGTCAGCATTATTTCATTTACAAGAAGTTAACACAATTAGAGAATGTAGAAGAATGACTGTTTTGATCATAGTTTCTCTGTTATCTCTCTACCTACAATACAGATAGTCATTGAGAATCACTGCACTCGAGGAGCAAACAATTATAAATGTTACAGAGGTAGTGAATCAGAGCCGTGGGATCACTCTGAAACCTTTGTGATCACCACACACACACGCACACACAGTATACCGAGAAGTGGGATAGACTAATGTGGAGGTTACCTCAGTGGACACAAACACTCCCACAGTTGCTGTGTCTCCTACCAACCATGGATCTGCCCGCAACCTGTGGTGGACGGCCAAGTGCAGCAGTGCTGGAACCTCTGAAACAGCAGTGTAAAAATCACAAAAAAAAGAAACTGTTGATGGATAGATAGATAGATAGATAGATAGATAGATAGATAGATACTTTTATTTGTCCCCATGGGCAATATTGTTGCCCAGATGGCAACAATTCAAATGAGGAGGCAAGGGTGCCTCTGGTCACCCACAATGTTGTCTGCCTTCTTCAACGTTCTATCTCTGTAGATGCATTCCATACTTGGTTACGCAATCCCTAACAGTTTACTGGCCGTTGTTACAGTTTTTCTGACTGTCTTTTTCTGTGCCTCAGTAGCATTGCCAAACCAGCAGATGATGCAGAAGGTTAAAACACTTTCAATAAAAGCACAGCAAAACATTTGGAGCAATTTGGTGTGGACATTAAAAGATACAAGTACATTCTTTGTTGTGTCTTAGTTCTTATGAGGTCAGTCCACAGGTCCTATTTAAGCTTATGGTCGAGCACAATACCAAGGTACTTGTAATCTGTAACAGATTGTATTACACTAGTAATGGTGCATTCCATTGGAAGTTGGTAGCTCTGAGTTGGAATTACCGACTTCCGATCTAAATGCGTTCCAGTGCGTCTGCCTTTGTCCATTAACATTAACGGTAGCTATTAATGCTCTAGTAATACTAGCAAAGACTTCTATCTACTAACGAAGCACAAGTCAACAGAATGGAGTCATTCCTATGTCCCCAGGGTCCTATGTTCCCCAGATTTATATGGCACATAATGGGAACATGACAAAGGCTCCTATGGTCCCAGGGTCCTGTGTTCCCCATGTCTAGGGTTAGGGTTAGGGTTAGAGACCTTCGAAATCAAATAAACTGATAACCATATGTTTTGTTGTGTTTATATAGCTGTTTTGAAGCCTTGTTCCAATAAAAAAAAACTGGATAATATTTATGAAATATTTTAACTTGAAACGGGTCAAATTTGACCCGAACACAATAGGAGGGTTAATGTGTGTTAACAGAATATTGAACAGGGGAACTTAGGACCCTGGGAACATAGGACCTTGGGAACATAGGACCCTGGGAACATAGGACCCTGGGAACATAGGACCTTGGGAACTTAGGACCCTGGGAACATAGATACGCTCCCAATGACGTTACATATGGAAACTTGTTATTGTTACAACACGTTTTCCTAACACAAAAACTACATATCAAGTAAAATCAAGTTTTATTAACTACAACTGTTGCACTTTTCAGTGTTGGAAGTCGTTTTTCTCCGAGTTCTGTGTACAATGGAATGCACCATAATTCTACCGGTTACATAAAAGAGCAATTATTATTTATATTTATACGCGACAGCCTTTGAAAACGATGATAAACGTTGTTTTACAAAACACTGAGAATAATAATCTAAGCATTAATTCTGAGACTAATTGGTCCTTACCCCACCTTCTACTCATTGGGTAAGCAGAGTCAGAAATGAATGTACATCGGAATGAATGTTTGAGAAAATTTAAATGACCACTTTCTTAATGTAGCACAATTAGAGGTGCAGATGTGATGAACATAACGTAACACAAATGTGATGTTGTATATGTATATGATGAATATGATGTACTGGATTCGGGCCCCAGGAAGACTAGCTGGTGCCATGGGCATCAGCTAATGGGGATCCTTTTAAATAAATAAATAAATATTGCAGGGTAAACAGATGCTAACACGGACTTCTAGCTAGCCAGCCACAGTTTTGTAAACAAATCCCCATGTAAAGCCTGCCAGACACATATCCCTCTGCGAAACAACAAATAGTTCTGTGATTTCCTGATTAGTCAAAGTGTGTGTAATGGCGGAACTGTGTCATGTTTACTCTCAAGTCCCCTGTGGAGCCGACAAATGGCTTTTTTGGAGACCATTTTGTTCTTGATGACCATTGGGACTCATTGTTAGCAGCAAAAGGCAATAGAGCTCGCTGTTTCAACCAACAGCTGACTCTGGAGCCAATATTCTCTGCAGGTCTACAGGTTTAAAGCAGTGGTTCTCAACGGGGGGTCCGGGGACCACCAGGGGTCTTTGAGGGAGTTCCAGGGGGTCCCCAGCAAATCGAAAAACTGTAAAACTTCAGCATTATTTCATTTACAAGAAGTTAACACAGTTAGAGAATGTAGAAGAATGACTGTTTTGATCATAGCTTCTCTCTCTGCCTACAATACAGATAGTCATGGAATTCTGGACAAAATCATATCTGACAATAAAAATATTCTCAGATTTGGGTTTGAGAGACAAAATGTTATCAAATGGGGGTCCGGGGCCCAAATGTGGACTAAATTAGGGGTCCTTGACATGAAAACAGTTGTGAATCACTGCTTTAAAGAGTCACTAAACCCCAAACCCAAATCTGTGGTGAAGCCTGACACCTAATGGTGAAAAGTAGGGTACTGAACTGGCCTTCTCCTATTGGCTGGTCTTTGTGCCAGGTGATGTCACCACCTGTTGTACTCTATGGAGGGTGACATCACAGGGCATAAAAACCAGCCAATAGCAGATGACCAGTTCAGTACTCTACTTTTCACCAGTAGGTGTCAGGCTTCACCACAAATTTGGGTTTGGGGTTTAGTGACTCTTTAACTACTTGTATGAAGTGGACAAAATAATGGAAACAGCTAACGTAGGCTATGTATGAAAATCTAATAAGGAGCAGGGCCACTCTCGTATATGCAGACATTTTTCAGTGTACTGCCATGGGTGAATTAAGAGATATGGTGCTAGCAGCTGATTTCAATACTGAGAGTATGGCTTATCATTTTGAAATTTTGACTTAATTCATTTTTACATATATATACCTGGGTGGCGAAGGTATGAGTGTTGGTGTGTGTGTGCGCATGTGTGTCTGTGGATGAGTGTGTGTGTGTATGTGAGTGTGTAGTTTATGTACCGTATGTATGTATTTGCACATGTACATCTTTATATATACATTTTTATTTTGCCAATATTATTATTATTAGAACTGTATAATTTATTTATTTAATTTCTGTATATTACTTTTAATTTGTTATTTTTATTTATTTATTTATTTTCTAAGCTGTACTTAGTATAAAATGTCAACCTCTTTTGCACATCATATTTCCGCTATGTTATGTTTACCTTTTTAACTGATTGTATGTCTGCAGTTTTTTGTTGAAAATTAATAAAAATTTGGTCAAAAAATATAAATAAATAAGGAGCATGGCCACCGTTTGCCTTCACAGCTTCAGTCCTCCTTGTCATGCTGCCACCCTGCATCCTGATATGGGACCTTTTCTTCAAGAAGGAAAGCCTCCGGTTCTTTGAGGGATGAAGGAGGTGGAAATCTACTTCCCAAAAAAGTTCAATGATGTTTAGATCTGTTGACTGGGGAGGCCATGTGACCTTTCGCCATTATGGTAGTGGGAAAAGTGCATGGGTGGAGCTTAAAAAAAGAAACCAAACCATGCGACACACTGCAGCTAAGAACTATAGCATGTGATGGAAAGTTCTGTTCACACACTTTGATACTCCATTTTCACAATATAAACTCCACAGAAAAAAGCCAAACCTTAGAATTCTAAGATAAAACCAAACACTCTAGTCAAAACATGTTATCTTCTGTTTCTAAATTAAAGATCACACTGAAAAACCATCAAATAAATCAGTACTGAATACAAAAAACTCTGGTGAGATAAATTGGAAACACTACTAGTTGCCGTTGAATCTGGATGAGCACTACTCATCCAGATAACACTACTAAAAGTTGTTAATCAATCAGAACCAGCCTCTATACATTTTGCACTTGCAATGCACTTTGCACTGTAACATGCAACTGTAATTATACAGAAATTATGTAAGCATGCAAGAGTGTCTAGATAATAATTACTCAAGTAAAACAGTAGGCCACTATAGGTGACTTTCCTCTGTGCACATTAGCACATACTGATTGATGAAACTCTAGAGTCATATTCATTTTGTTTGCAATAAAATGTCCAAATCTATTGGCATCATCGGCAAATTTTGAAGTTTGGTTCATCAGAAGTGTCTATTAATTCTTTATTATAGCTTAATAATGATAATTGTTATCACAGTTTAGCTGTTATCTCTGTACCTACAATGGAATGGGTCATGGAATTCTGGACAAAATCATATCTAACAATAAAAATATTTTCAGATTTGGATCAGAGAGACACAATCTCATCAAACGGGGATCCATGGCCCTAATGTGGACTAAATTAGGGGTCCTTGATATGAAAAAGGTTGAGAATCACTGAAGTAGAGGGTTCACATCTGACAGAGAGAAAAAGCAAAGAGCTTTCACTTGAGAGGTAGGAAAGGCAAAGATTTTTTCCACTTGAGAGAAATGAAAAGCAAAGTGTTTTTACTTGAGAGGAAGACGAAGCAAAGCTTTTCCACTGAAGGAGAAGAAGAAGAAGCAGAGACGTTTTCCCTCAAGAGGAAGGAAGAGAGTTTCTGTCTGAGAGGAAGAAAAAACAGAGTAGAAGAAGCAAAGATTTGTCACTTCAGAGAAATAAAAAGCAAAGAAGAAGCAGAGAGTTTCAATCTGGAATAAGAAAATGCAGATTTTCACCTGAGATGCAGAAGAAGAAGCCAGTTGGAAAAAAAAAAGCCGAGCTTCCATATCATAAAATATCTAAGGTTTGGGAAAAAAAACTATACTACTGATGTCATAAAAGCATAATCCAGGACCAGGCACAATAATTTTGAATTTATTGTAGTGTAATGCTCTCTGGTATGCACATACATATGCTTGATATGTATTCAGCTGTATTTCAATTTTTTCAGTTTTGAAAAATACAAGCATTCGCGTCTTTTTGTAATGTAATGACAGATTTAAATTAACGGTTTGTCTTCTAAATCAGTGGTTCTCAACGTGGGGTCCGGGGACCACCAGGGGTCCTTGAGGGGGTTCCAGGGGGTCCCCAGCAAATCGATGAATTGTTAAACTTCAGCATTATTTCATTTACAAAAAGCTAACACAATTAGAGAATGCAGAAAAATTACTATTTCAATCATAGTTTCACTGTTATCTATCTACCTACAGTAAAGATAGACTTGTAATTCTGGACACAATCTTATCTAACAATAAAAATATTCTCATATTTGGGTCCAAGAGACAAAATCTCATCAAATGGGGGGTCTGTGGCCCTAATGTGGACTAAATTAGGGGTCCTTGATGTGGAAAAAGGTTGAGAATCACTCTTCTAATAGTAGACGGACTTTGATCCAACGTACTCCAAGTCCCACAATGCCTAGCGTGGAATTGGAAATGTGCGGGGCGGGGATTGGCTGAGCGCTTATCACGTGCCACCTCCAGGTTCTTTTAATAAGTGACATCCTGCATTCTCATCCAGGCTAGCAGCAACGGGGCAAGTTTGTAGTTGCGACGGTGTAGCCGAAGAGACGCCGTTATCCTCCTCAAACAACCACTACGGTACGTTCAACGTCTACGGTAGCGTTTGTGCTATCTTTTCTCGGCTTCACGGTTTGTTTTAGCACCTCCTGCGTGTCGTAACGTTAGCTTATCTGGAGCGCAAAGGTCTCTGTTTGAAGAGCTGATGCGCTGGCTGAAGTGACAACAGAGAGGGATAACGTTGTTGTTGCAAAACACACTCGGCTAAGTTAGCAAAAAACGGATTTATATCGAGGTAAGTGGATTAATTTGGATTTCAACGGATACCTGACCGAGTTGAACCGGTGAATAACTATTCGGCTGCTTTCTCCTTCACTAATTTTCCCTATCTTGTACTTTTCAGCGTTGTTTGTTTGTCTCCTTTATCGCTCAGTGATAATTGTTTGGCTCATTGGTAGCCTCGGGTGATATTTAATTAAGGGTGTGGACTCCAGGCCTAACTTTAACGCGAGTTGCCAAATAACAACAAGGTTGAGATTTGGAGTAAAGTTAATAACATTGGTGTCTGACAATGTGCGTCCTATAGGGACTTAATAAGAATAAAATGCACCTTTTTTAAAATATAAGGTAAATGTCACTGTCAATCCAGGCAAGACGTTTTTATTCACTGATTTACAATGAAGTTAGTATATTATAAAAAAAAAAACTTGTAAGCCATAACTCTCTGTTTTACTCATTCAGAACTGTTATAAATCATTCCCATGTTTTTAATAATGCAACTCCCATAGATTTCTAATAGAGCCTTTTCCACCAATGATTTCCTGCATTGTTTGACCTGCTGGTTTGTCTGTGTTCAACATAGTCAGGCTATTTGTGCGTTAGTTGGCCTTTGTCAACACAGTTACCCATCCAGCTATGAGGGCGTTCACATGAAAGGGGGCGGGGCTTGTAACAAACAGCCAATCACATGGAGCGTGTGGACAGATCCAGAGCAGGGGATTTAACTGCATAAATAAAAAATTCAGTTTGCAGGGATGCCACTGCCCTCTGACCACTTAGTGTGTTATCCTAGATGCATATAACCGTTTTGTGAAATGGTTAATTGCATAAATAAGATAATCAAACAATAAACTATAAATGTGGGATTATGTAGCCTGCATATGCTGCCAACCATTTCAACATGTCAAGTCGATTGTAAAAGTGGGTGTGGGGAAGAGATGGATAACATTTATGTCCTTCTCTCAATTAATCTCTCAATGCTGCTGCCAAGGCTAGAGAGGATTGCAAATAGTGTAAATGCATAACTTCTTATCACTGACCTATCAGCAAGACACAGTGTTCGTTCTTGATTGATACAATATTGTCACATTGGCTGTGAAAGATTATATATTCACGAGTCGGCATTTTGCAGAGGGCTGTGGTGATGGAGTGAGAGTGCAGTCTATTACGTTATTATTGTCAGTGTCGGGAATCCTGTGAATGAATGTCTGTGCACTTAGCAATAGTAGGCCAATGTTTCATTCATTATTGATAACTATGGTCAACTAATGTAAGCTAATGTAATTTATAGGCCTGTATCTGATGTAGCGTAATAATTGCAGCCCAGTGATTTTTCTATGTCTCTGACAGGGCTGGGCGATATGGTTGAAATCAATATCATGATAATCATAAGGATTTTTCTCGATATCAATATACATCACGATATGGTTCATGTATGCGAAATCACGTTAAATAATCAAACGAATGTTCATCTCATTGAACCGAATGGTAATGTTAGGTGTGGTGTCAAACAAAACAGAAATATTCAAATAATATTCCTACCATACCTCCATTTTATGAGAGTTTTTAAGTAAAATTTGCTTGTCATCATCAGTTTAGACAGCAGAAATGTGAGTCACGATATTAAAATATCTTCATATCATCACGATATGATTCCACTGAAAGACAATAAACGATAATATTGAATTATCGTTATTATTATGGAAAGCAGAGTGGTCCTACCGGTCTGTAAATGCAGTCACCCTGGGAACAACAGTCCTTCTTACTATCTGTCAATTCAATAGTTTTTTCCCCGTACGGTTCTTTCATTTACTTGAATTCAATATTTGTGTTCATATCGGGATCCTGTAGGAATGGTGACTCATGCCAGTGTTTTTGAATCATATGCAAGGTTTTAGAAGGCATTTTAGTTACATTGACAAGGACTGCGTTTACTTCACTTTTTAATGCAATCGATTCATGAACCATTCAACTATTCATTCAACCCTCCTGCCGACTTGAACTTCTTTCTCTAAACTATTAGTGGTGATCCTCCAGTTCCATTTTTTGTCCAGCACTGTGACGTCTTTTTTCCCTTAGATTTTCTGTTGAAGTTTGAGTTTCTTTCTGTAGGTGTGGCTTTTTTTTTTGTCTGCTCAGCTATTATTTGCAAATAAACTAAGAAACATAAGATGCATCACTTCCTCTACGTCAGAGGACACCCTGATTATAACAATGTAATAGCTTTCATTCACGGGGTATAGGTTGAATCACTATTTGTGTCATCAACTGGTGACAAAGTAGCATGTAATCCATCTAATAAACCACACATCACATGGAAAAAGTAAAAAAATAGTTCTCTCTTTTCCTCCTCACACCCTAGATCTCTTGTCCATCCGCCGCCATGAATTTCTTCCTGGAAACCCTCCAAGTCCTCCTCCTCTCCCTCTGGTACAACGTGGAGGCCTTCGTCCGCCTCTTCGTCCCCGCCGCCAGGAAGAACGTGGCCGGCGAGGTGGTCCTGATCACGGGGGCCGGCAGCGGGATCGGCCGCCTCATGGCCCTGGAGTTCGCGGGCCTCGGCACGGCGCTGGTGCTGTGGGACATCAACCAGGAGGGGATGAAGGAGACCGCCAGGCTGGCTAAAGAGAGGGGGGCCATCCGGGTCCACTACTACCTCTGCGACTGCAGCGATAAGACCGAGGTGTACAGAGTGGCTGACCAGGTAAGGATCAGAGTAGAGCTGTGTATCTGTTAGGGCTGAACAATTAATCAAAATTTTTATCGAAATCGCAATATGACCTACTGCAATTTTCAAATCGCATGGAGGCGCAATATTTGTTAGGTGAAATGTGTCAAAATAGCATTTTAAATGAAATATTGTGGTGCTGCAGAGATGTCCCGGCCTACACATCATATTCTACAGACGTAAGAAAACATCTTTGTTTGGTACAGATCCCCGCAAAAATCCCACCATAATCATTTGAATCCGTTTTTCAATGAAAATGAGAATAATGATGCAAAAATGATCATTCCCTCTAATATCGCAAATCATATCGCAATCGCAATATCAGTCAAAATAATCGCAATTGGATATTTTTTCAAAATCGTTCAGCCCTATTTTACGGTGTATCAAAAATGCTATGTTTTCTAAAACTATGCCGTGGAAAACGGTTAAGTAGAATTACCTGACTAATAAGACTAAGCCAACGTTCCATTGAAAAAATAACGCGACTGAAGGCTATGGTCGTCCTGAGAGACTCCCAGGTGTGAATATACTGTACGCAACTCAAAGTAAAGCAGGGTGTTGCTGGGGAAAGGCCGGGCATGCGTGTTTTTGCCTAGAGGAGGCTCTGTTTGGATACATTCACCACTAATCCACCGATGAAAGCTCCATGCCGCAAACATAGAAACTCACTCAAGTGAATGTTGTTCTTGAGTTGAATCCAGCAGCATGCGAGTGTGTGTGTGTGTGTGGCGCCCCGGAGGCAGGGAGGGAGTCGTCAATGTTGTGTAAACTGATGCTCAGGTGGCTCGGGGCGCTAAATTGTCGGCAGTTACAAGATATTGCCAGTGTCACGCGGAAACTTATCTCCCAACTGTTTTTGGTAGTAATTTGGCAGCAGAGGGCGATACTACAAAGTTTGTTTATGGGGGGTTAGCAAGGTAACTTCAGGTTTAATTTGTGTGTGTGATGTCAGGAATGCGGTTCACTTTTAAAGCAACATTCCACTTAATTTTAACATGGGGGGGGGGGTTATTCGGCACTTGAGCACCATGAAAGATGCAGCTGGATGAGTTTGTAGCGTTCAGATTTTTACTTCTCGTTCATTTGAATGAGGCCAGGAAAATAACCTGAAAACTGACATTTAACACGTTGGAGAACAGATTCAACAACAGATCCAGATACTGTGATTTTCACTTGACTGTTGGTCCAACGTTTTAGAACAGAATTTCGCCAAATAGCATTTTTATTGATAGAAGACAACATAGCGGAGGGATACCATTTAGGAGAGATAGTTCCTGTTTGGGAGACCGGAACTACTTTTATTTTTAAATACTAATTTTAGTGTAAACCGAGAATAGAAATGCAAACTTATGACGAAACCAGGACTGCTTTATTGTCTTAAAAGCGGGATCTGTTGTTGAAAATGTTGTGTTAAATGTCAGTTTTCAGTCTATTTTTTTTTTTATTGCACATGCATTCGTTATATTGTTTATCTTGAGAGAACCATAAATGAAGTGAGGCCTGTGAAGCTAGTTCAGGCAGACTGCTCCCTCACATGATACACACACTACTAATACCACTCTCAATAAGGCGGTCTATATATTTGTATTCATTCTCAATAATCTGTTTACATGAGTTGGCAGACTGAAATGTTAGTAATCCATTTCTTTCCCGTATATACTAAATGTGTTGAAATCGTTAGCGGCATACGTACATTAACTCTTTTCTACCTTTGTTCTTTTTTTTTACTGCTTCTTTTTTATATCCCCCATGGTGATTAGGAGCAGGTTGATAACCACCTTCATGAGACCAGTTAGGCGGGATTGCCTTTGTTTGGTTTTGTGCAGCCGGCTATTACAGAGATACTGGGACTGTGCTGAGCTTGCTTTGTGACATAGGGCACGGGACCAGATGATCCCACAATGCACTGCAAAGTCTCAGATATACCTAGGTTTCTGTGGGAAAAACTATCCAGATTGTTCTCATTGCTTGAAAACCTACAAACTATAACCATATGCTTTGTGAGGATTATGCATATCACATTGTACCTCGTCAATTATTTTGTTTGCCAGTGACCAGATTTAATCACTTTTCTGCTTAAAGAGCCCAAAAGTTTGAGTTTTCCTTAAGAGCTACTAGAAAACTAAGTGAGTACAATTTATAATACTTACTGATGCCACCTATTTGTGTACTTTTATTGAAATTGACAATATTAGCTAGCTACTTTAAAGACACTGTGTTAATCTAATTGTAATTCTCCCAATATCTAGTTGTAATTCTCGCAATTAGTTTGTTATGTAAGCAACATAGCAACATCAAACGGCTTAGTTGTTGGTATCTCTGGCCTTCCCCTCCACTCCACTAACAGCCATCTGTGTTATACACCTTTACCACACCCTCAGAGATAACACACACACACACTCCTCCTGCCTCTCCCCTTATCTCATACCAAGAAGTATATAATCTATCAGGACTGGAGTGTGGAACATTGGGTGAAAGGGCACAGTTAGTTCAGCTGCAAGATCAACTCCCTTGTAGTCTATTCGGAACCAAGATTCTGCCCATTTTACCTTTAACTGTGGTATAACCGACTTTAATGTTTGCAGTTGGTGCAGCTGTGTCTAGTCTAATGCAGTATTCTGGTTAGTGTAATCCTATTTACATACTGTTGTAAGATGGTTAAAATTGGACTATAAGGTCTACAAATTGGTTCATGCTGTATTAAGTAAGATTTTTATGTAGAAATCCGTATTGACAGTGCATCACCAAAGATGCTGTATGACTCTCCACAAAAAAGTCTAGATGAGGTTCAGGAGTGGAACAGGGGAATCGGGGAGAGGATGTACAACAGCAGTGTCAGTTCACTAAAATCCTGAGCTATAGTATGACGAAGTCCCCTGCATCTGATATTGATTACCAAAACCTCCAAATATAGGTCTGCCCCACGAGTCCCAGGACAGGTCTGTGATGTCAGAGTAAAGTGTCTGCACCTGTCACTCATCTGCGTTTGTTTAATGTGGCCCGGCTTCCCTGCTACGTGGAGTTCTCCGTTTTTTTTTTTTTTAAAGCACTGTGATTGGCCCCCCCCCGATCGGTGTCCAAACACCACCCAGCTGGCGAACTCGGGTGTATAAAACAAACCGAGCCAGTGGCGGAAAAGTATTGGTGAGGGCCTACATCCTGTGTTAAACTGAACTGCATAGAGCAGCAGGAGCGGTCTTTACCACACAGACCTCTACTTCCTCTCCATTTTTGCAATGAGGAAAAAAAATGCACAATCAAATTTGCACTCACTTAAGCTGAGGGATGGCAGGCGCTTTGCTTGAAGTTGTTTCTGAGGTCACTGTCGGTGGCTTTAAAAAAAAAAAAAAAAAAAAAAATGCTAGGGCAGTTGACTTGTGGGGCTATGACCCAGTTTCATTTCCATGATAGTGTAAAAAGTGTGATTACATGGTGGTTCAATGAAATGTAGGCTGCCATACACTTCATACACATTTTCAACTGAACCTTAAAAACCCTAAACAGTGGAATAGAAAGTCATCTGTG
The DNA here is from genome assembly GCF_046629955.1 of Centroberyx affinis. Lineage (NCBI taxonomy): Eukaryota > Metazoa > Chordata > Actinopteri > Beryciformes > Berycidae > Centroberyx > Centroberyx affinis. The sequence goes on from NW_027279608.1 coordinate 21,437, forward strand.
TTCTAAGATAAAAAAGGAAAATGTAGAAAAGTATTTGAGCGAATCACAAGGTTGTCCGATAGTTGTATGTAAGGACTGTTTGGCTGATGACCTTTTGAAACCATTTGTCTTGTCTTGAGGTCATGTCAAGATGACTAACCTTTCATGTTAAAGGGGAAATGCCATTGACTATGACTAAGTATTAAACAGAGTCGTATGGCCCTGATCACTTAAAGGAATAGTTCACCCAAAAATGAAAATTCTGTCATCATCTCCTCCCCCTCATGCCAGTTGAAACACAGGTGAAGTTTGTCCATATAACACACAGGGAGGTTGCCAGCACAACTCCATAGCAGCCTTCTCCAAAACAACTGAAGTCAGTGGGGACCAGTTCTTCAGAGTTCCAAAAAGACCTACAGTATATTTACACCATCATTTAGTGCAAATCTTAACTACAGCTGATTGATTTGCAACAAATAATGGTGTATAGGTCTTTCTATTCACAGTGTGATTGTTTGGCTGTTTTTGTTTTGGAGCTCTAAAGAACAGGTCCCCATTGACTTCAGTTGTTTTGGAGAAGGCTGCTACCAAGTTGTGCTGCAGCCTCCCTGTGTGTTATATGGACTGACAAATTTCACCTGTGTTTCATTTGGCATGAGGGTGAGTAGATGATGACAGAATTTTCATTTTCGGGTGAACTATTCCTTTAAAGTCTTGGCCAAGCTTTTCTCTAAACTGGATCACAGCATTAAACTACATCAATGACTGTTATGTTAAATGTAGTATGCTGACCAAGCCCTACACCTTTTTTACATATCACTGTCTCTCTGGTGGAATATTTGTTTGCTTTACATCGGAGGTGTGATTTCTCAGATTTTCAGTTACTGAGGTAAATGACAAAAAAACCGAAGGAAAAACAAGGCAGACGGTGGAAGGAGTGGGGACTCTGTAATTTCACAGCATTTCGTAAAAATGTCTCAATTATTGTGGCAGTGAAACACTCTTTCCCTGTCACACAGGTAGGCTCCCCGATACACTCAGTTTTCTCTCATATGGATAGACACACTAAACTTTGTTCAAAAATCTGGCACTGGCCGGCTTGCTTATCGACAAAGGTCCATACCCCATTAAAAAAATGATTCAGTGCCTCATCTGAATCTTTAGAAGCCATTCTGAGTCATGCAGTCTCTCAGCATGCATCTAATCCACCAAGCAGCACAATAACATTTGAGAATTGGGTTCACCTGTTATTCCCGCAATCTTCTTCCAGCCAAAATGCACCATGGAGGGCGGCTGGTGAGCGTGAAAATTGGGACTCCTCTTTGCAACAGCAAGCAATGAGGTTTACGGGAAATGTGCTCTTAATTTTAAGAAGAGTGTGGTAGAGGCTCCCCAATCGTTTCCACCATTGTGTTATTTGTTTATGGTAATTTTACCAAGGTCTTACAATTCATCTGACAATATCTTGATGTTTAAAAATGATACAAGTAGGACCTTTTTAGCTGTAAGATTAAATCAGTGCAGATAGTGGCTGCTTTTAGAGTCCAAGAAAACCTCTTTGGCATGAGAGGGTTGTCACTTCCAACTTATCATTGGCAAACAAATTGGGCTTTCTGTTTACCATTGGAATTGACTGAACCAAAATGATTTTTTAGGGTATGATGTCCTGGTCATGTCATATTACCTTTCACCTTTTAAAAAATGGTAGGGGAGCACTAGAATCCATGTTATTCCTATGATGGGCAGATCGATTGTAGTCTTTTTTGTGTAGAAGATAATGCATGATCCTTGACCCCAAACCCGAGCCATTCATTGTATAAGGTGTAAACATACATGGGAGTCAATGAGAAGAATCAATTGGTTTTCCTCAATTCCTGGAAAGGTGACTTCCTCATAGTGTCCATGGGGTCCTGGAGAAAGTCTTAAATTATCTCTATATGTATTTGACAAACCCTTTTTTTTTGACATTTGCCCTTTGCCCCCATGCAGGTGAAGCGGGAGGTCGGAGATGTCAGCATCCTGGTGAACAACGCCGGCATCGTGACAGGGAAGAAGTTCATGGATGCTCCCGATTCTCTGATTGAGAAGACCATGGAGGTCAACACCATGGCTCACTTCTGGGTCAGTCAGACAGAGTATCAGATTTGCTATGCTATAATTGAATGTCATTTTTTGTTTTAGTTCCACACTTGGTCCCCGTTTCAGCCCTCATTTATGGTTCTAATCCAGTAAACACATTAGTTTTAAATATTAAGACTACACTTGTGTGTTATAGATGCATATTGGGGGAAATTTTCACATTTTCTGCAGCAGTAGATGCAATTTTCTTGTCACGGAGGCAGAAATGAATACAGAGGAAACACTGCATTCATAGCACATACAACACTGCCTCAGTGTCTCTGTGGAAGCTTTACATGTATTCCTTCTGGTTTGTGCCCACAGAGATAAAAGGCCTCCGCAACGTGGCATTGAAACCCAATACTAAGCTTGATGTGAATGGGTTCCGAAAAAAAAAACCCAAAGCCCAGATTCACTACAGGTTTGCACTATATCACCAAAATGACCAAATCAGAATGCCATGCTATTCACTCACCATGCACAATGAGTGGAAAGCTGCCTAATAGTACAGTATCTTTTTCCACTCATAACTATTTGTTGGCAAGGCCATACGAATCAACACTCCGCCCAATTCACTCCCACTTCCCAATACCCACTTCCCCCAAACGACTGTAGCACGTGTAAGATCCCTTTTGTGCAAACTCTTTACACCACCTTTTTCCAAAGAGTTTGTCCGTTCAGACTGGCTGATCAATACCGCAAGACGCAGGCATTGTTGCCAGCAAGTCGGGGAAGCAAGAGAGAGGGTTTTTCCATCCTCAGGTCCTCAGATCAGATCGATGAACGCTCCAATTAGAAAGGAGTTGCTGATCGAGGGGGCTTGTTTGTGTCATGACTTGATTTGCACGAATTTCAAGACAAATACTGTTCTTGGCTGAAGCAACTGAGGCGGGAAGTTGCTTGCGATGGAATCTTAGTGAATCTGCACTAAGGGAGGAAAACATCTAGAACCACTTTCACACAGCAATATGTAATATTGATTAACTTGAATGAATGAATGAATGAATGAATGAACTTTATTTTGGTTGTTCACATTCAAAAAACTTCACAGGCAACGGCAACAGACCTGGTTCCTGTTTTGTTTCTTTTTTTTTTATTATCCGGATATTGTGTTTAGGTAGGCACCTGATAGATAGATAGATAGATAGATAGATAGATAGATAGACTATGTCACTTGTTGTTGTTATTGTCCTTGAAAGATTATCAGGTGAAGAAGTTTGATCTATTGCTGAATATGAACTTGTAGCACTTCATGAGCTCTTTGAACTCATGTTTTGGGCCTTACACAAACGGATGTAAAACATAAAGGATTCCCGTAGGGCTGAGCAATTAATCAAAATTTTATCGAAATCACAATATGGCCTACTACAATTTTCAAATCGCAGGAGGCGCAATATTTGTTAAAGGTGAAATGTGTCAAAATAGCATTTTAAGTGAAATATTGTGGTGCTGCAGAGATGTCCTGGCCTACACATCATATTCTACAGACTTAAGAAAACATCTTTGTTTGGTACAGATCCCCACAAAAATCACACCATAATAATTTTAATACGTTTTTCAATGAAAATGAGAATAATGATATCGCAAATCATATCGCAATTGCAATATCAGTCAAAATAATCGCAATTAGATATTTTTTCAGAATTGTTCAGCCCTATTTTCCTGTAGCAGTTGGTTCACTCCAAAAAGTGTTTTTCATCTGAGCATTGAAATGCCGTGCCTGCTTGTTCTGAAATGTCAGCTGACAAAAGCCTTGAGCTGAATTTTTTTTTTTTTTTTTTTTTCATAAAGTTGTGTAGATTTATGGAAAAGAATGCATGTGAAAAGGGTTTTTGAATTTTCTATTTTATGCTTTTCTGTTCTTCTTCTCAGTTTCACGTTTTTTTTTTTTTTTCTCTTCTCAGACCTACAAGGCGTTCCTGCCAGCCATGATGGCCAACAACCACGGCCACCTGGTCAGCATCGCCAGCTCTGCCGGACTCATAGGAGTCAATGGGTTGGCAGGTGTGTGCCTGTGCGAATGATGTCAAATATTTTTCCACAGGTCCCAATCATATCAAATGCAAAATTTCTGTGGGGAAAAAAAAGTATTCAACTCCTATTTTGATCTTTAAGTTTTGCATGTTTGATCTTTTTTAGACTCTTTATAAACTACTGCACCTCCTATCTGATCACAGTCTTAGCCTCTTAAGCTCTATACCAACATAATAGCCATTACCAAACAGCCTGTGCTATTGTGAACTCTGCTCTGCTCTAACTGTAGAGCAACTGATGTACAGTATTTCCTAACTGTGCATCAGGTAGAGAAAGGTCTATTTCGCAACCCTGGGTTTGTCTTATGAAGCCAGTTTGCGCTCTTTGATCAATGGACAAAGTCAAGCTGCAGTCACCAGTGATGCTATTGTAATACAGACTGCAACTGGACTATTCACCTACTGGAAAGTAGTCCAGCTGTTTCAGCGGGTTAACTGTAAGTGCCAGAAAACCACAATGATTTTTAAGTCTCCAGTACTACAATGTCCCTGTTTTTCCACTTTTCTATCAAATTTGAAGTTGAAAAGGAGAGCTGAAGCTGCTAAATTTTGTATTGTTTGCTCGATTGTTTTAAATCCTCCATGACATTTGCTTCATTAGGTTGTTTCTTTTTGTAATGCAAATTGGAAAATAGTTTCAAAATAATCAAGACATTTTACTGTCTGGAATTTTGGGAGGGGGCTTCTGTCTAGATGTTTTGCACATTTTTAAATGGGCCTTTTTTTTTTTTTTTTGTTAAAGGGTTTTTTTTCTGACCAAGCTGCAAAGCTGGAAGCTTGCCATTGTTTTCACCTAAAAGTTGATCGTAAACCTAACCCTAGTCTGAAATCAAGCTTTATCTTCCTTATGCTAAAACCTAATGGTAAATAGAGATGGGGGAAACTTGGACTTGTTTTTGTCTAGAAAGTGAAAAGCCCCTTTTGCTTATAGTGATCTAGTCCTTGCTTCCTAACTGGAATTCATTGTGTTTTCTGGCAGCAGTAGCTAATAGAACTGGGAACTTATGGGCCTCCAGTTCACTGGCAGAACTATTAGATGGCCTTGACTAGAGAAGATTAATATTTAATGGGTCTTGACTGCAGGACTCAGCTGCCCTTTCACCCATATTTGGCAGATGAATTTAGTGCCCTGGCTACGCCTTTTAACCTAGTCTGGGTCGGCTTATGTAAAGAGGTTTGTCCTGGGCACAAAATCAAACTCATAGTCTAACAGCCCTATGAGGAAATTATATGGCATGACATGAAATGAATTTGCATGCTCTTTGGCAATCAGGAAGTAGCTCGACTGGTATCCTAACTAGTCGAGCGAACCTAAATGAGATGAGGAAATTGCATAGCATGATGTGAAATGAATTTGCATGCTCTTTGGCAATCGGGAAGTAGCTAAAAAGGTGAAAAAGTCATTTTGATTTCAGTGCGACTTAACAGATAAAGAAAGGCATGATCTGCCATCCATTACACCTTGTAACTTAATTTATTTTTCATATGCCTTTAACCCCCTCCCCTTGCAGACTACTGTGCCAGTAAGTTTGCAGCAGTAGGTTTTGCTGAGTCAGTGGGTCTGGAGCTGTTGGCGAGCGGGAAAGATGGAGTCAAGACCACCATTGTCTGCCCATACTTCATCAACACCGGCATGTTCGATGGATGCCAAACCAAGTAGGTTCCTGATGAGTCCATGATTTTCAGATTTGACTTTTACTATATATATATATATATATATATATAGTAACGTCTGACAGATGAAGTAGTTGCTGATTGTGACTGACTGGCATGGGTGCCTAAACATTAAAGAACCTAATTCATTTTAAGAGATGTTATAAACACATGAGAGGTGTCTGCAAAGGCTTCATTTCTTCTTTTGTAAACAGACAGACAAACAGAATTCATAGGCTATATTGAGGCTATATTAGTTTTGGAATATGATAGTGCCCCCCTTTTTTTTTTTTTTTTTTTTGCTTTGGCATCATTGCTGTTGCTCTGCTGTGCTGACACTGCTAACAGTATCATCTTCAATAATCTGTTAAACATCTCACTTTTTAGCTTTGCTAGATAGCTTGCCTAATGTTAAACACAGATTCCAAGAGAAAGAGAAAGACCTTCACCATACAGAACACAAAATGGAAAGTTAGCCAGCCTAAGCCTATTCTTTCAAAAAAAAAAACAGGTTACATAACTTTTATTGACTTGTGGTGTTTTTTTTTTACTATTTTTATTATTATTAAACCTTTACTTAACCAGGTGAGTCCCATTGAGATTACAAGATCTCTTTTTCGAGGTAGCCCTGGCCAAGATAGCAGCAATACAGAGTTTCAAACAACATACAAGCAAACATTAAAAGCACATAAAAAAAAAAAACATACAGTAGCAACTCACAGAATCATTATGCCTAAAAGACAGACAGGAGGAAACGGGTCTAGCTAAGGAAGCAATTACAAATTCCAATCGAATTCGCCTCCAGACCCTTCACTACATTTTTGAAAGCCCTAATCGGGATCAGCTCATCTAGCTGCAGATCTGTCTGCGAGTGGATCCAGGCTAAAGGCCCGTTTGCCAAATTGAGTGCGAACCTTGGGGACGGACAGTAAGAGGGTGTCATTTGAGCGCAAACAATAATTACTAGTTTTGAGTGCGATATAACCAGTATAACCAAAGTATTAGGTTTAAATATTAGATTTTTATTACATTTTGACTTTTTTTAAAAGGGAAAAGTAGAGGGGCAAAAAGACAATTCTCCCTCCTAATTTACAAGCTGGACCCATCTGCCTAACTTGCCTAATGGTGTAGGTGCCACTGCTGACTGGTGGTATAAAGGCTTTTTTTAATCTAATACCATTAATGTGACACTGACTATGGATGAAACGCATCAATTGAACCAGTGTAAGGGAGGTATAGCTCACTAGGCTAGTGGGTTGAAGATTTAAAACTGTAACTTTGGGATGGCACATCCTGTGTTACTTTTCAATGCAACATGTTACATCTTGTGTATGACCCAACTAATGGGTGTTTTGCCTTTTTGACAGCTGCTGCAAAACATCTGCTTTGACATCATTTATTGGCTTGAACGTTTCAACCCATAGAGAGCAGGGCAACAGCTATTTTCTGCCTTATGTGACTCTTTGAACACTTGATGTAAACCAAACCCACTATTTTCTGAAGAGTTCTAGCCATTCGGTCATCGGCCTTTCAGCCAGCACTAATCACATCTCAGAAGACTCCACAGACTATGATGATGTTGCCTCCTTTGATCATAAAGTGAATAAATCTGTTTTTGGGATCGCTATGACGTCTCCTAACGATCGGCTATTATCACCTCGGCTTCACTTCAAATGAACCAATCGCATGAGCCGCTCTGATGGAGACGTATTGCCTCCATCTCTTTTCACATTATTTTCCCCATTGCCATCTCTCTCTCTCTCTTCCATCTGTTTTGTTTGTTTCTCTTTCTCACCCTCTCTCCTCTCTCTCTTTGTACAGCTCTCTCCCATCGGCCACGTTTACATGCACGTAAAAATTGCAGTTGTAATGGGGGGAAAAAAGTCCATCCTCAGATTACTGGATATCATCAAATGTGGTGGTGATGGTACATTTTACATTTCAATGTGAGTGGAAAACACCAGTAACACTACTGCAAGGCTCGTTCACAGTCCTGTTGGTATGTCGGACCATGCCGCAATACCTCTTCGGATTGGCTTCTGTAGTGAACTGAGATCTGTGAGGTGCAGGAGAGTTGTGTAACATTAGAGCATCACAAAATTGGCAAAGGCAGACCTTGCATTTTTTGAAAGGTTTCATACATGCTGTGTTGGATGGAATGAGAATGGAGCATATCTGAGGCCTTTTTTTCTATTTTAATTTTTTTATATATATATGTATTTCCGCCAAACTGGTGCGCATTGGCATATGTGCCTCTTTACTTTTGGTAGGCAGATAACACGTTACTGTGTTGATAGCCTGTGTATTCACCATAGATGTAGTTTGGCCAAGAAATTGATGCCTGATTGATTTTGTATTTTAGTCCAGTAGTGGATATACTAGCCTACACAGCTCATGTCCATCCATGTGTAAAAAAAGATGCGAACTCACAAAGCATGCTGGCCTTTCAAATGCTTTAACTGTGATTAAAAAGAATGTACTGTGAGGCCAGTAACCTGTTAATAAGGCAGTACTACACCAGATACTTTCTGGTCGATTTCCTAATCTGATTAAATTCATCAAAAGACCCCAAGGGGCAGAACTGTAGTGCTGGAATGTCATCGGAGAGCCTCGAGCTACTGTGATTAGTGATTTCCACCCACATTAAATGGGAAATGTACACATTTACAGTATTCACCTTTAGGAATTGTGTACATTTACAAACTCTGGCAAGGGTTAAACGTAAACCAGTCTTATTCTCTCTCTCTCTCTCTCTCTCCGTCTCTGATATTATCTCTCTACTTTCTTATTGAGCCATCATTCCTCTTAAGTGCTTTTTCGCATCATCTTTATCTGTCTTTGCCTTTTGTTAATAGATTATGATATGGCATGACCTCTGTTAATAGATTCCTATAGATTTTCTTGTCATGGGGTTTATAGAGGGGGGGGGGAGGTGAGTGCGTTCCTCTCTCTCGGAGTAACAGTCCATACAGAAAGGCCATTAAGCTGTGCTCGCTGGTGGGTTTTATAGCCTTCCTGTGATGGCCAATATACAAAGACTGCTTAAGATTGACTGACTTGTCATACAGGAGGAAAGGAGGAGGTGAAGGAGGGGAAAACGGGGGAGTATAGAGCAGACTTTTATGTAACTTGGCGAGTCAATTAAGAGCAACAGTCCTATTTCTAATGGCGGCCCAGCAATCCAAAGACCTCGAAGGGAAGACGGGAGGAAAATGAATCGAGGAGAGCGAAAGACACGGGATGGAAAAAGGAGAGGGTCTGAGAGAAGAGGGGAGAGTGATTGTGTGTAGGTAAAGAGTTGAGCTTTATGGAGCGTGAAATGGAGCGGTGGGATTAATACGGAAAGATGGATAGAGTGATGGATGGACAGGTAGAGAGAGAGAGAGAGAGAGAGAGAAGCCACTAACTACATTCAACAAAAAACGCATACAAAACAGTGCCTGAGGCCTCCTGTGTGTTGATGTTTAGGTCAGTAGACATTAGAGTGACAATCTCTCTTTCTTTCACACACACACACACACACACACACACACACACACACACACACACACACACATACAGGTGCATTGTGGTACGCTCCCGAATGTCCCGGGGTCGGGTTGTAAAAGTGTTAGGAGACTTATGTCCGTCTATCAGTCTGTCTCCATCTGTTCATCCGTCCCTCCTTTTCCTTCCATCCGTCCATCGGTCCCCTCCAGCCACCATGCCACATCTTTTAAGCCAGCATCCGAAACACCTGGCCTGTCACTTTCTATTGGACACACACACACACACACACACACACACACCAAGGTATTCACAGGTCTTGAAAAAGTCTTAAAATAATCAAAATGTAAGGACTTAAAAAGTATTAAAATCTTGAATCCAGTTATTAGAATGGTCTACTATCACACATCCTTAAAGCTGGAATCCGGGACTTTTTCCAGTAATAAATAATTACTAATAACGTCTTTCCCCTCTATCTCTCTATCCTCCTCTCTCTATCAGATGGCCACGGCTGATGCCAATCCTGGATCCCAACTATGTGGTGAAGAAGATCATCCAGGCCATTCTCACAGACCAGGTCTACCTACTGATGCCCAAGAGCATGTACCTCATTACTGGACTCAAGAAGTTAGTATCTCTCTCTTTCTCTCTCTCTCTCTCTCCCCCCAGATCATTTACCAGGTCACTGCACTTAAATTACACCCTCCTATCCACCTGCTGGAATATCTGCCAGTGAGTGGTCCATGCCTACTGATTGCCCAATAACACAGACATCGCAGAACTGAAGAAGTTCATAGAGTATTTGTCTTTTTTTTTTTTTTTTTTTAAATAATATTTTTATTGGGATTTTCCATAATAGAGTATTTGTCTTTTATACACTCCTCTGGTTCAGTCTTCTACCCTCATGTCAACCCTTTTCAGTCTCTTTCTTAAGGCATGGAAACATTTTATTGCGTTCACTTTTGGTTTTCAACCTATATCAAACTCAGAAAGCGTTATGGATACATTATTGTTTTCATTGTAGTCATTTAATCAGGAACTTTTTCACACCTGGGTTGCAAAATTAATGCAATTAACTGCATTTAACTACCTGGTAGGACACAAAACCAGTGTTTGAAAACCACTTGCTATTACTATTGCAATCATCATTTGTTTTCTGTATGTTAGAAGCCTTGTATTAGGATAAACTATATCAGTTGGAATGTAAAAGATAAAAAGGCAACAGTGAGACTCAGTCACACAGTATCCAAGGTCCATGGAAACGGATTAACCCAAATAGCCGGGATTACTCTGAAAACACTGGGCCACCTTTACTCGCACAAATATCTGCATCCCTTCTTCCATCCCTCTATCGGTCCACATTTCCCCCTACTTCGTCTAAGCACGGATCAAGAGGTCAGATTCCCCAGAGGCTCTTATTGGCTGGACCTCACATGACCCCTAAGGCTCGTGACCAGATCGGGGGGACAAGGGTCAGAGGGGTCAGCCTGGGTGAGACAGCTGGGAGAGAAATCCTCTCTGGCAATATGAGAATGAAATCCCATATAGCCTTCTTGCTTGTACCCCATCTTCACAGCTTTGATATTCAAAAGATGGGAAGTGTGGATGCTTGGGGTACATGCTTGTTCAAAAAAAAAGGCCCCTACCGTTCACTCACTTCCAGTATATATGGCCATTGTTCCTGAAAGAGGGCCTCAGAGGGCCCTTAGTGTCTGTGTTGAACTTTGACCCCTCTGGGTTGTAACCCCCACTGCTTTATGGCTCTGCAGCCCTAAAAAAAAAAAAAAAAAAAATGCACACCCAAACAGTTTAGAGGGCAAACAGCAGTGACTTCAGTGCATAGGAATTAGAATCCCAGTTTTTCTCAGAGGCTCTCTTCGAAAATGAGTTTGTAATGGCAAATCAATGAAAAGCAAGACCCTGTGTCTAGACAGTGTTTTAGGATAGTGTTGATCTATTGTAGTTTGAGTTGCTTGACTGACTGGCTAATTCTTGGTGAGGCAAACGAGCGAGAAGAGCACTCCACTCTAAGCAGCTGCAGTCGAGATGCTCTTGAGCAAGGTACTTGACCCCCAACCTCTCTCTCCTGAACTTTTTTTGTCTTGAAATACTAACACCAGTTTCATCATTTTTTATTTCTCAATTCTGCTGGTTTTATTATAAAAGGGAATACCCTACAGCATGCAAAAGTAGGCAAAACAAAGTGGAAATAAGTAGTTTTATGATGTGTTAGAATAGGATTAGAATAAATTCGGTGCTCGTCTCCTGTCATGAAATGCTCCTGTTATTATTTCAGTATACACTTCAGAGGTTCAGATTCAGAGGTTTGGGGCGAGCAAAGCACAGAAAAGCCAGTTGCACTTTGTGGAATTTTCCTTCCCCCTTATTCCTTATGCATTTGGTCACCAGACTGTCTTTCCCTCCTGGGAAACGATGGTGCATAAAGAGAAGGTAACGCCTTAATGGCTGTGGCTTTTTTTTTTTTTTTTTTTCCCAGGTGGCACCCATAATAACGTCTCTCCTGTTCTGTCTTGCTGCAGCATTGTTTGAATAAAATGTGGGCAACGACGCCAGCCGGGCAATCGGCCAAGGGATGAGTCGTTGCTTTTGTTGTCTAGATCCTCGTCATTTAGTTATACACATCTACACAGATATAGAACCCATAATGAAAAATAACAAATGTCAGTGCTTGTTTGCCTGATTTTTGCCCATAATCCAGTCTAATCACCCTACTTGAAATTGTGTCTGAGGCTTTATCTCAGATGAGTCGTATAGCCTGCCATTCCTAATAATTGGATATGGCGACATCTATTCATCCCTGCACTAAACTTTTTTATCATCATCACACTATTGTTCTGACAGCATGAGTAATCATATATGTGAAATTCGTTTTGATAGAGTTTCGATAGAGATTTGAGGGTGCTCACCGTGTCAATGGATAAATGCAGCAGCCATTCATTTGTTGAATGGCGACTGCGGGACAGGGAGAGACCTTCACACATGGCTACCAATGCCTTGTATCCCACTGTCTGGCCCCAACTAATGGGGAAAACTATGATAAACTGTCTGCATTCAGAGTTGCACCAGGCAAAATTTCAATGTTCTTCTTGTCAGCCCAAATCACAAAAAAGGGGCTGAACTGGAAAGAAGTGTCCCATGATCTCTGGTGGGAAATCATCTCCGCACAGGAAGTGACAAATCGAATTTCGAGAGTTCGCCACGAAAACGTGAAGCGTCCCCGAAACGGCAGCGAGCGCGTCCTCCGTCCAGAGGAAGCCGGACTGGTCAGTGACGGCTGAGCCTCTTCACCACCTCCCATCCCCAAAAGACACGAAGAAGAAGACATTTAGCTTACCGCTGTCAGCTTACGGGATTTCTGGGTATTGAAGTCCTCAAAAATCAATTTCCTTTCGCTGACATTTGTGCCCACCAATGTGTGAAATTGCAGTTAAAGTGCAAATATTGTGGTCGAGTCATGGAAGGATTATAACAGGACCTTTCTAGTGTTCAAAGGGATCAGGGACATTGATTGTTGTTGCTGTTTTTAATGTGCTGTGTGCTGTGACAGCAGTGCATTACATAGCCAGCTGTGGTTTGTCTAATGGAGAGTAGGTCAGAGACTAGCTTGTTGTCAATATATACATCAACTTGTGATGGTTCTGGGTTGAAAACAAATGCTACTCTTGTGTCCAATACAGTTGTAACCAGGCCTTACTCCTTATTATCCTCTTTCTTCACTACAGGGTGAACCAGCGCTTACTCATTAGCCCGTTTTTTTTCCCCCCACTTAGCTCTGCTCCTCTGTGTATTTAGAAATGGCCTTGGCCTTTAATAGGTGATAGATTCAATCATATGCTAGTTCCAGTTGTGTGGACTGCATGCTGGGTCTAGTGGTATGACACATTAAATGAAAATGGCAGGAGACCGGGAGAGTAGGGGGGCATGGAGTGGAGAGTTGCGCTGTTACAGTGAAGCAGATTTTCATCATGGTCAAATAAATTAGATGAACTGCACCTTTAAAAAAACATCACATGTTCTTGAAATTATGACGAGTCTTTTTGCTTTTCCAAATGTCAAATGGAATCAAACCTCTACGCTTTTTTTTTATTTTTACGCCACTAGACCGCATAACAGGCTTATATAAACTGTTAAAAAAAAAAAAAGTAGATGCACTTTAAATACATTTAATGTGTCAATAGATTCAAAAAAGGAGGGAAGTCTGCACTACCAAATGAATTACAAATGTTTATTATAACGCACGGTAACATACTCTCTTTGTCTGCTGCTGTGCATTTATAATAAACATGTGTAATTCATTTGGTAGTGCTTTTCTGAATCTGTATGCACAAGAGTCTGCACCCTGAGGGCGTCAAGAGTTTAACCCGTGTAAATAAACATCAACGTAACTATAGCAGTCATTCAAATAAAGTGAACTTGTTAACATTCATGTAACATTCACACTGTTGTAGAGCATTCAGAGGTATTTTGATGAACGTCAAACTTTTGCTTGGACAGATTTGAATACTTTGAATAGATAAAGAGGCCGAACAGAAATTAAAAGGGGTATGTTGTTGTGTTTATGTACCTCCACCTCCCCGGCAGTCTAAAAGCTAGAGATAAAGATACTGAAAATTCTGTAATTACAGTCAAAGCAGCTTGTCAAAAATATTATCTGAAAGTGTGCCGTTTTTCAGCATGTTTACTATGGTCCCCTGATATGGCTACATGGCTTTTGTATTGCTTGAAAAGTTGCCCAAACCCTATCAGTACACGTGTAATTGTTTGTGGTGAGTGTACACATCAATACACACATCAATTGACCAGCAGTATTGACAGCAGCTCTTTGACCTGATTGTGTTCCTACTCTTAATGTAAGAGGTTTGGAGCCTCTGTACTCATCTGCTGATGCATTGATGGGAAGTCGGTGCGCTTTGTGTCGGGGGTGTGTTAGTGCAGTGGTTCTCAACCTTTTTCATATCAAGGACCCCTCATTTAGTCCACATTAGAGCCACAGACCCCCATTTGATGAGATTTTGTCTCTCGAACTCAAATCTGAGAATATATTTATTGTTAGTCATGGAATTCTGGACAAAATCATATCTATCTGTATTGTAGGTAGACAGATAACAGAGAAACTATGATCAGAACAGTCATTCTTCTACATTCTCTAATTGTGTTCACTTCTTGTAAATGAAATAATGCTGAAGTTTAACAATTCATCAATTTGCTGGGGACCGCCTGGAACCCCCTCAAGGACCCCTGGAGGTCCCCGGACCCCACGTTGAGAACCACTGTGTGTGTATGTGTTTTTTTTTTTTTTGTTTGTTTTTTTTAAAAAGGGAGTTAAAAAAGAAAATCAACATATTGCTTTTTGAGTCATTTCCTTTGTCAGCTCTCGGTTTTACTATCCGCTGACCATTTCTCATTGCATGGCTCTGTTGTTAGGATTTGGTGCATTATCCCTTTAATTAAAACATATCTTGGTGAAAACAAAAAGTTAAAAAATGGAAATGTTGGCGAACTCGACATATTGATATTAAAAATGCTAAATATCAAAACTTTTTTAATTGTATAAGAACCAAAGCAAAATGGAATATTTTTGGTTACTTGTCTGTTGAATATTGGTGTGCATGTGCAGAAATGTTCTCCCCTCTTCCTCTCCCTCCCATCATCCTCTGTAGCACTCTAAACTGGAAGCTGGCCTCCCTCCTTGGCAGTTACCTGGGACTCTCCGACAAAGTAGACTGTTACCATGCAGACCTCAGTCTGCACCCCAAACTGCACTAGCACACAGCCCTGGCACATTTGAATTCAAAGCGCGTTTTTTTTTGGACACATTGGTTGTCATATGTGAACATGTGAAATGTCTCATTTGAATATGGCCTTTTTTTCTTTTTTCTTTTTTTTTACCTGTGAATCGTGTCTTTGCATGTGAAATTAAGTTTTTACATGTTAAGGGGCAGATGAGACAAAAGGAAAGATGCTTTAGGTTCTGTGTTCACCAGGCAACTATTAGACTAGCAGTGCTGAACAGATGCTTTGGGAAAGCTAATCAACTCTTGAAAACTAGTTAGAAATGAGGTGCGTGTTTGTTTGTTTTTTGGTAATATTTTTTTTACTTTTAGGAGCATGCAACAGTATGGAAGCCCATTTCCACCAGTGTGATGAAAAGTCATTATAATGATAAACTTTCTCAAAATAGTGACTTAGTATCTGGTGATTCCTGGTGGACATGTAACCTTAGTCTTGAGCTGTACTTTGTAGCTTGCAGTGTATAATGTCACCTGTGGATGGCACTGTTTGGGTGGTGGTGGTTGTGGTGTTGGCATAAGGCACTTTCACAGCCCGGGGACAGTTTTCTACAAGCACCCTATCACCAAGATCATTGTTCTCCATTGATTTTATAGGGATGGTGACTCAAAAATGAAGCTGACAGTATGGTTTCCCTTTTGATCCAGTTCAGTCTACA
The DNA here is from genome assembly GCF_046629955.1 of Centroberyx affinis. Classification (NCBI taxonomy): domain Eukaryota; kingdom Metazoa; phylum Chordata; class Actinopteri; order Beryciformes; family Berycidae; genus Centroberyx; species Centroberyx affinis. The sequence continues at coordinate 37,175 of NW_027279608.1, forward strand.
TTTTACATTACATTTAGACAGTTCAGTTTACATTCCATCCAGAAGAAAAGCAACTCTTGCCCATAGCAAGAAACAAGAGTCTTTGTAATGTCATCAGGAGACAAATACTGCAGCTATTCTATTGAGAAGGAATGCAACTCATGATTTTTGGACAAACTAACTAATACATTTTCCAGGCTACTACTGCTAATGCTGCAATAAAATTGTGTTCTTTTTGGACATAAAAGCTTAGATATTCTAAGTGTCTATCAAGTCCGACATCAGTCAGTGGACAGCTCCAGGTTTTGTGTCTTCATGACTTCGCAGTTTAGAGCCTTATTTCTTTGGTTTGGCAGAGGCTTGTTCATTCATTTGACTGTCTAAGACCATAGGAATAATAATAATAAAGTGAATTCTTTTTCATGGTGGGTTTTTCCGTGTAACTTGAGTAACTTCAACAAAGCAAAGATTTTTGCACTAAGATGTGTGTGGGGAAACCCCATGCCTATTTATTCTGCCTTGTTTTGTAGCCTGTCAACAGAATATGAAGACATTGAAAATGAGTTAAATAAAAATGTTGTATTTTTTTTTCCAAATCTGAATGCCCTGTGTGTTTATAATGAACAGTCGGTGCCATCACATTTGCCACAATCAGTGCTACTATTACTGAGAGATAGTATGGGTGTGTTGAACAGGGCATTTGAATTGGAATTGAACTTTGCATGCCACGCCACTATCTGCAGCTGTACTTGTAATGATGCAATGATATATTCATTCAAAACGGTGTCACCTTAGTCGGGTGGCAGTACTGGGATTGTGACAAGCCCGGCTGAATGTTTGGACTGGCTGGGGAAGTTTTCACAGGGTAAGTAAATGAGTTAACCTCCCCTCCCATCAACCACTACTCTTGAGGTACCTTTGACCAAGGCACTGAACCTCCAACTGCTCCAGTGAAGCTGCTTAGTGGCTGACACTTGAACACTTGCGGCTCCCAGTGTGAATGCGTACTGTACGACTATGGAGCTGGCCAGTTGTGGAAAAGCTTGCATACATGTATTTGAAGCCAAATTGTAGCACTTATTCAATGAAATGGTACTGTTTTCTAATGCAGTCATGCCCAAAGGTTTGTACAAACCTTGATGATTCTTCACTCATTTCGTTGAGCTACAAATTTGTAAGTGAAATAAACACGTAATTCATGATAAGCTTGGGGAAACCAGCATGCATGAAACAACAGAAGTGCTAAAGTGACTCACTCAGATTAGAACCTGGAATCTCAGGCTCAGTTGGTAAAGCATAGGTTTGCCAAGCCAAAGTCAAAGTGATGCATCAAGTCACTAATATAAGATAGCGGACTTTGGTGCGGACTTGGCTTTTTGCAAAGCCGGATCATTTTGACAGGGTGTGAACACGCCATGTGGACTTGGGTGCGGACCAAAAAAAAATTGCAAAAGCTTCACCACAAATCGGTGGCCTATGTCCTCTTCCATTCAGATCATGGTGCGGATCATTTCTGGCGTGAAAACGATTTCGATAAAGCCCAACCCAAAGAGAGGAAATGACAATACGTGCACAATGTTTTGTTGGTTCACGGCCAGTCGTTTGGGTTGTTTTTAGCCAAGGGTTTACTGAACAGAGCTGTAATCACCTAGCCAGTAGCGACTGTAAAGTCATTGAAGCTATTCTTTTCACTAGCTTAGGATCGCAGTGTCGGTCAGTCGCTCTATTCACCACTTTTGGTCACGTGGGTGAAAGTGTGCTGTGGGGAGCTGGATTGCAGACTCTCAACCGGGAGACCTGTGTTCGATTCCCGACAAGTATGTTGAATTTTGTGGACGCATCCATTTAATATTCTAACACATAATTGTTAGAATTGTTCTGTCCTATGTCATCTTGCAATAATATTCTTTTATCTTGACTTATGATTGGAGCCTGATGTGATTCTTTGACAAAGGACATAACATTTTCCATTCATTTAGGAAGCTTCTGTATAATGGAACTGTGTGAGAGAGATACAGTCTGCTGTTGCTACTCACTGTAGTGGTTGTTGACCATAATGGTATATACCTATTCTGTTTAGGGAAGCAGTTGTACAAAGATGGGCCATAAACATGGAGTAAGGCTTCCTGCCTTGTGTCATTTTAAATCAAAACAAACTTATTCTGAAGCATTGTGAATAAACATGAGCTTGGCAAACATTTGTAAATCAAATTCAAATAACATAGGCATAGTGTCAAATAAGTGGTTCAAGTAGGAATTTTCATCAGAGTTCCATTGTACCATCCCTCTACTTATTTTTTTATTTTATTGTTTATTTTTACACGGACAATGCACAATTTAAAAGAAATTGCACCAGAATATATGTATATATTTAGAGAAACTGCACTTAAATGGCAAACAGCAGTGGAAGTTGCATGTTTTCTTGGGCACAAAGAACAGAGATAATTAGGGTCTGGAAGGTGACATCTCATGGTTTGACCTTATCCTTTTTTATAGTGTAATGAATATGCATTGATTTACCTAATTATATCCGGGTCGCAGAGACCGTTTCAATTTTAAAATCATTTGAAAATAAATTCCCTTTTTCTTTGTGCGGTGTTGCTAAAGTGTCTCGGCTGACTTTCTGCTGCCGTAAGGTGTGATGTGACGTTCCTCTAAAACAAACTTTAAAGTGAATAAATGTGAAACACTCTGGACAGTTTAACAGCCCATCAGGTTGGTACCATCAGTATCAGTCACATACTGCCAGATTTGGCTGTGGCAGCACACAATTGTATCCACTCTTCGACCCACTTTGGCATCTAAACAACCAGTGCCCTGATGTTTTTTTGTTTTTTTTTAAGCTTTCAGCTAATGGCAGCAATGGAGGAAAAATGTAAGTCCTCACCCTGCATGCTGTCCACGCGTTGAAAGATGTATGGATGGATGGATGGATGGATTGAGTAATGGAGAAATGGGTGGATGGATGGGGGATGAGAAACGATGCACACAGGTACAAAGCTAAGGCATTTAAGTGAATCTACTTGTCTTCCAAAAGCAGTCCTTGGTGGAATACAAACTCGACAAGATAAAAGGCCAGCAGAAACAACAAGCTGTAACATAATAATAGAAATAAATCAGCCGGCTCCTTTGTGTCTACCGACTGTTTTCACCTTCAGTAGAACCAAACTGAGGCCTCCAGCATGCTTTTATACAGCTATGACACCAAAGACCATCAGTTTTATGGAGACACCTGGTGCAGTGGGCACAAGTGTCTTTCTGGCTAGATGCAACTTATGGAGCATGATAATGTTTGTTCTATATTTTTTTTTTTTAGCTTATTTAGCTCAAAGCACTAACAAGCACATGGCACTTAGAATGGTGGGATTCCTACTGGGGCCACCCATGCTAAAAATGAATGCAGTCATGGCCCTGTTGCTTCGGATGCCTTGTCTATCGCACATAAATTAGGAATAGCATTAAAACGCAAATCCATCTTAAAATGAGAGTCGGGGTTGCTTCATAGAATGTGTTGTTGAGCGTTTACACCCTATTGGGCTCTATTGAGAAATGTAGCAGTGTCCCTGGAAATTCACCCTGGGGAGAGTCATAGCCATTCATCGTCAGTGGAGCAGCTTCAGGTTTGGGCTCTTAGGCTTTATACACACTTATAGCCAGATAGTCTGACAAGTAGATCACAGCATTAGACTCGTCTGACTACGCTGTTGGTTGGGATAGGAGGCTGGGGAATAAGACGATCCCAGAGCCAATTTTTTTTTTTTTTCCTGTCAGCTTTGGAAGTTCACCTTTCTATCGGTGATGCAAGCAACTGACACTGCGTCCATGCGGTTATGGAGCATGGTAGTGTTACAGTGATACAGTGATGGCACCATCTATAGTAGAACTGGGGCCAGTTGCATAAAGCTAGTATAAGACTAGTCTAAGCCTTAGACTGGTCTTAGATTCTCAGGTTGGACTAGGCTAATTAAGACCGTCTGTTACTTAAATATTACGACAGACTTATTTTGAGGTAGGAAAATTACCTTCGCCCCTGGCTAATCCTGAGTTAAGAATTTTGTTGTTATGGCAACGAGTCGGCCTAAGTCAGAGTGGGAAGTTTAAATACTGAAGTTATTTCATAAAAGATGGCAAATCTTTGGTTTTTGGAAAGAACCTGAAGAAGAGAGAGAGTCTTTAGACACAGAAACAAACCAGTAGAAAAGTAGTAGCAACAGGTAAATATAAATGTCTATAGCAAGTTTGACTAAAGGTCACATTTAAGTCTAAGACTAGGTCTATCTTTATGCCACTGGCCCCTGGTAGGCATGGATGCACACTTCAGCACTTCAGAAGTTGTCATCTCATACTTGCACTCACTGGCCACTTTATTAGGTTAACACAGACCAGCCTGCTCCTCCAAACAGCCAATCAGGTGGCGGCAACTCGGTATATAAAGCATGCAGACATGATGAAGAGGGTTCGTTTTTTGACTTTTGAGTCTGACTGTTGGTTCAGCAGCTCAGCAACATTTTCACACCACAGTCTGTAGAGAAAAGAGAGAAAAACAGCTCGTTAATGAGAGAGTTCAGAGGTCAGAGGAGAAGGGACAGACTGGTTCAAGCTGACAGAAAGAACAGTCTTCTGTGCAGGGCATCTGAACACACAAGTTGTTGGCTCTTATGATAAACGGGCAACAGCAAAAGATGACCAGCCGGCACTAGATCGTTGTAGAGGTCTTCACGGGTCCAGAATGACGGACCCGAACCCTAACGGATCCGGGAAATCTGTTCCAAGATCCGATTGGACCTGATCATTTTTTTAAAATATATATATACCGACCCGTTTTTGCCTGAGATATTACAGCCCCGACCAGGTGCATGTCCAAGAGGAGAGAAATCCGCCTATTTTATGGACCCGACAAACCCGGTAATTAAAATTGCTACTAAAAATTCCATTCTACTGCTAAAAATGTTTATCATGTCAGATACAACATATGGTAGCCTAATAAAAAGAGATCAAAATAACAGAAAGACTTGCCAAGTTGTGCCATTCTACAGTTTGTCCAGTACTGTAGATGACAGTGAGACTCCATAATGGAATCTAGCAGCTACGTAGCCTACAATAGGCTAAGTGACAAGGAAATGAAATTGCATGTTAAATGGATGATTAAAACAATAGTTGCAGTACATTGTTTCTATTGGTCAGTTTTGCGTTCCTGCGGTGATAAATTGGTGGTAATATCACGTATGGCTCTTCAAATGAGGAGGACCAAACTCCTGGCCATCACGTGATCAGCGGTCCTCGGATCCACTTGGGTATTACACATAATGGCCCCCTTTACACCTTGCATTAAAATGCGAGTCTAGATATGATTTAACCTGATTACATTTACACCTGGTATTAACATGTGTCTCCAGTGTCCACATTGAGATCCGACTGAGATCCGATCGCTCTGTCCAGCTCAAACAACCGAACGTCACATCCTCCTCTCGTTTGCGTGGGTCCAAAAAAAAAAAAAAGATGATACCCATCCGTGAAGCCGCAGGGGGTCTGCAGAGGGTCCGCACCGATGTTAGTTGGTTACCAGGGAAGTAAGTGTAATCGAATGACAGCCAAGTGACAGCTGACAACCGGCAAAAATGGACAATAGGAGGAGATTCTGCGCTCTCCGTGAACACCGCGTTGCTACCGCATTTACCATGAAATGCTGTGGCTCTGCGGAGAGAACGGTCTGCCGTGAACACCGGGCACACCGGGCACAGAAACCATAAATTTACCTGCTTGCTTTTGGAGGCGGGGGAAGAAGCCGTCTGGAATGCCGAAGATGAAAGTCACACGCGATTACGTATTTCCGCCCACGTAGTTGTTGTATGTGGATTGAAAACGCAATTGCATTTACACTTGTGTTCAATGTGGTCACAATGCGTCCCTGACCACCTCCGGAGGCGGTTTGGCCGATCGGATCACAATCCGTCCTCAATGCGTCTTGGGTGTCATTTACACCTGTACTTTCATGTGGTCACGCACTATCCGATTGCAATCCGATCACCCAAAACGCATTTTAATGCAAGGTGTAAAGGGGGCCAATGATAAACCGACCCGGGACCCGTGGTAATAGAATGGGACCCGACCCGGACCCGATTGCTCATAATACAACGTGGACCCGAACCCGTACGGGTCCCGGGTCGGGTCTCAGATCCTAGGGATCCTAGACCCGTGAAGACCTCTAGATCGGTGTACCTAATAAAGTGGCCGGTGAGTGTAATTATACCCATTAACAGGCAAGGTGAAGACAGTGTAACTGTATTTTGATTGTTTTTTTTTTTAACGCATAACGAGAAATGTAACAGTTAGAAAGGCGTTAAGGAGCCTTAGGTTTGAGCCCTGCAGAAGTCCAAAGCCAGTCTCTCTGGAGTCCAGGCTTATCCCTGGACAAACAGCACTGGCTTGCCTCATTGTACCCACCTTGTGAACAAGAGGCAACTGATTGCTTGAGAACGTGTTACAAAACGCCATTTTACATCTTTTTGAGCACCTGAATGGCAGCGGCTGATTGGCGATCGGCTATTACTCCTTTCCTCCTCTCCTCACATCTCTATCGTGTTTCTTTTTTCCCCCTCCCCTCCTCTTTTTCTTTTCATCTCATCTCTTTTCTCTCCTCACCTCTGCTCGTCTCCTCGCTGCCCTTTCTCCTTTCCTCATCATTCCTCCTCTCCTCTCCTCATCGTCCTTCCTTTCCTCTCCTTTCATCGTTCCTCTTTTCCTCTCCTTTGCCCATCCTGACTTCTTTCCTCCTTTCCTCCTCATTGCTCTTTTCCTCTCCTTTCGCCGTCTTTCCTCCTCTCGTTTCCTCATCTTTCCTGAGTTCTTTTCCTCATCATTCCCCCTTTCATCTCCTTTCTTGATTATTCATCCTTTCCTACTCCTCTTCTCTACTCAGATCCCTTCTTTGCCTCTTTTGAATCAATAATAAGGCAACAATATTGCGACCTTGTCAACATGTCATTGTAGTATATCACAGCAGATGCCTCATTAAGGGAAAATTAACAATTTATTAATTTTATTCATTAAAGTCATTAACTAATTCTAGTCCATTTGCTGGCTGGCTGAATCAGGAAAATATGCTGATTATAAATATGCGTATTGAAGCAATTTCTACCCTTGTAAGACTCAGACAAGTTCAGCTGTGATACAATTGTGGTTGTTTATGCTTGAGTCAATGCTTGCATTTCCCATAGAGCATCACATTCGACACTACATTGGTTCCAGTGGAGGGGGACAATGTGAATCTCACCTCACTTGACCCAAGTGATGAAAAAATTGAATATCTTAGCAGCAAGATTGACAGTGGAAATAAGAATGGAAATTTACTATCTGATAATTGTGCTTCAGATAGCTAAAATCCTTATTACTTAACGCGGAGTTACTTTGCCCTTTACCTCCGATAAGAGAGCATTATCAAGACGTCTTGTACTCACTTCTTCTTTTTTTCTTTTTCTTTTTTTTTTCCCTCTGGTCCATTCGTCTGAGGACAGACCCATTATTCTCTATTAGAAAGCTTTTTGTCTCGGGAACACATCTTATACAAATGGAGATAGTGCCTCGCCTGTCACCTCTGTAGATATTTCATAAAAGCCATTGTATTCAGGCTTTTTAATAATATGTTGTTGTATTATTCCAGCTTTGTCTCTCTTTGCCTTTTGAAGACAGTCATTGTTAGTCAGAGGATTGTTAGTCATCCAAAAGCTGGTAACCATGGGGTGATTTGAGAGGAGATGGAGAATGGCATAACTCGAGTTGGAACAAATTATTTAATAGAGCCCGAATACATAACTATGGATGCATTTTCTGTAAGCACGAGTGGTTACATGCGTTTTCATTGACACAAATTGTATTTCCCATTGTACGCACAAATATTAAATGTCACATACGACTGAATGCACTTATTGTACCAGCTGCTAAATACAGTCCCATTCTCATCACTATACTTTTATACTGAACAAAAATATAAACGCAACACTTTTGTTTTTGCTCCCATTTTTCATGAGTTGAAATAAAAGATCTAAGACTTTTTCTATGCATACAAAAGGCTTATTTCTCTCAAATTTTGTTCACAAATTTGTTTAAATCCGCACATTTTAGAGTGGCCTTTTATTGTGACCAGTCCAAGGCACACCTGTGCAATAATCATGCTGTTTAATCGGCATCTTGATATGCCACACCTGTCAGGTGGATGGATTATCTCGGCAAAGGAGAAGTGCTCACTAACACGGATTTAAACAAATTTGTGAGCAAAATTTGAGAGAAATAAGCCTTTTGTGTGCATAGAAATAGTCTTAGATCTTTTATTTCAACTCATGAAAAATGGGAGCAAAAACAAAAGTGTTGCGTTTATATTTTTGTTAAGTATACATTGTTAAATTGTTAAAAAAAAATTGTTAAATGCCTTTACACTTATTAGTACAAATTGTTAATTTCATCCCCATTGCTTGCTTCACCAGTTAATTAAGACTTTGTTAACTATAGATTTGAGGGAAAATATTTTTTCCCGATATTTTATTATAAATCATGAACAATGGTAGAATGTGTGCTTGTAAATGAGCTTAATATCCACACCCTATCAGCTTCCACAATTAGCCCTAAATAGTTGTTGGAATACCCCGTGTTCAGCTGTTACCTATTCAATTTCTCATTCAGTTTGGTAAGTTCTGCCACAAAAATAGGAATAGTGCACAGCAACAAATCTAAATACCCCCACCTTATTATTATCTATCTCAAAGATGAGGATATTGCTTTGAGGCATTCATTGGTATTATGAACTGAAGAAAATTTGTCACAGGATAAGAAATGATGGCGATCTTATTAAAGGTAAGGTCTGAAGTGTGTAAATCGTCACCATCAAGCTCCAGAAAAGCAGCATGAGCTCTAAATACACTTTTTTTAGCAGCGGTCCCAAAACAGTCATTACATCATTATGCATGAACATAAAGCACCATAATGAAAGCAATTTCGTTCTAGGCACAAATGCTAATTCATTGTGGTGAAGCAGCTTAGTCGCAAATGTTACATTTCCCACAGGCGGTCCAAGCATAGTCATTGGAACACCTGATCATAGTCATCATATATCATATTAAATTACTCTCAGATATTCTATAGCTTATGTGGCAGTCAGGGTTTAGGCCAACAGGCCAGGCTAACAATAAATGATTGTCTTAATTTTTCTTTATCCCAGAGGCCTGCTGAATGTTTTTTTTATTGTTTTAAATACCAAACATAAGATGTATGAAATATTTATTTGAACATGTTGATAATTACCAATAATAATAATTACCACTCTAAATTGGATCATAATTAAGCCTACAGTTGAGTTATAAGACGGGTGCATTGTATACATTTTTAATAGTCCTCCTCCATTGACTTTACCAACACCTGGAAATGTTTTAATAGGCATTTCAAGCAATTTGTCCCCCACTTTGTGAGGAACTAACTATAAAACTGTAGGAACTATAAAGATGTAGTGATGAGGCTTTAATGTCTGCATGTCTACGAAAACAACTTTTTATTCTCCTCCTGTCTTAAGAAACACAGCTTTTAATGTCATAACATATGGTGAACACTTTCATCCAAAGTGCCACACAGCAGAGAACCTACATTTTTAATATGGGTGGCTCTAGTGGGACTCAATCCCCTAACCATAGCAGTGTTAATGCCATTCTCTACCCACTGAGCTTCACATGACACTTTTACTGTTTGCTTGTCTTCAGTAAAACAGATTTTAATCTTAATAAAACAGCTTCTAATGTCCCACTCCAGTGACCTCATAAACAGATAGAAATAACACATAGAAATAATGAAACAGACAAAGATAACTATGGAAACATAAGCACAAACCAAAACAGACATAAAATGAAAATACAAAAAGAAATACAAAAAGTAAATAAATAATATAAAACAGAATATAAAATAAAATAAAGAGTGGCAGTCAATCAAAGCATCCAGTCAAGACAACACCTATAAATCCCTACCTCAAACTCACAAAGCTTTGGTGTATTCCGTTAATACAACATAATAGAATATGTAGCCTAAGTCCCCACCTTAGAAACACACATTTTTATTGTTTTGTTTTTTTTAATCCACTGAAATGTTAAAGCATTAACAAAAATAATGAAATATAGCCGTGAGTGGTCATTAGTGGGGTCCAAGCCCATGGGGCAGATTATTTGCCAGTGAGAATATTATCTTGATTCATCATTTAGGTCAAAGTCATGCAACTGCAGGTGAAATGGGGCCTTACATATTGCCATTTGAAAAATTGTCGACATCATAAAATTCAAAATGGGGGGGGGGAAAAACTAGGTTGTATCTGTTTAGTTGTAGTGTCCCCAGTCTTGAATAGTCTGAAATCTGTGAGCCTTAACAGCACGTCCTTGAACAATGCCCAAGGCTGCCAACACTCAGGGCATCAGCTTACAAAATGTTCCCCCTCTGATAATCTGATATGCACAGCAAAAAACCTGATACTGTGTAATGAGAAGGCTTGTTCCCTATAAAGGTCAAATTGGCGACTTCTTTCAAGGATAATCACTGTGTTCTTTGTAGACAAAATAACATCAGGGGTGTTGGGAATTTTGGGAGCACTATCTTGAGTGAAAGTCTATCAAGTAAGGCATTCAGTTGGCACAGTACTTGATAGCACACAAACACACACTCTTTGTACTTATATCCTTATACTATGCTACCCCCAGTGGTGGAAAGTAACTAAGTACATTTACTCAAGTACTGTACTTAAGTACAATTTTGAGATACTTGTACTGTACTTGTGTGTAGTATTTCCATTTGATGCTACATTATACTTCCACTCCACTACATTTCAGAGGGAAATATTGTACTTTCTACTCCACTACATTTATTTGACAGCTTTAGTTACTTTTCAGATGGAGATTTGACACAATGGATAATATAACAAGCTTTTAAAATACAACACATTGTTAAAGATGAAACCAGTGGTTTCCAACCTTTTTGGCTTTTGACGTCTTACAAAAAGCAGTGTGTAGTCGGGTCACATTTCAGATGTCTATGAGTTGTTAACAGCTCCACCAAATAGTGATTTTTCCCTCTAAACCTCACATGGTTTCATTTCAATAAATGTTCAAATGATCCAATATTTCAACAAAAATCAAAGATTAGAGAAAAAGTCCAAAAACTCAAAACAGATTTGTGTATCAGAACTTTGTTTTTTCTTCTTTCCTCTCCCATTAATCATCTCACGACCCCTCAGATTTATCCGGTGACCCTTTGGAGGGGCCCGACCCCTAGGTTGGGAACCACTGGACTAAACTAGCTAACTGTATATAAAGTAGTTCAAACTAGCTCCACCTCCAGCAGCTACAACAGTAACATGCTGCTTACACACTGATGCTTCAGTATTAATAATCTAATGATGTCATATATAATAAAATATCAGTCAGAGGGACCAAACCACTACTTTTACTTTAATACTTTAACTACATTTTGCTGCTAATACTTATGTACTTTTACTTAAGTAGGATTTTTCATGCAGGACTCTTACTTGTAATGGAGTATTTTTACATTGCTGTATTGGTACTTTTACTTAAGTAAAGGATCAGAGTACTTCTTCCACCACTGGCTATCCCTACCACTGAATGCAATCATCTAACTCCTAGCCCTCACCACTATGCCTGACTTTAACCCTTATTCTAACCTAAACCTACTACTAATTCTAATCTTAATCCAAAACCCAAGTTCTGACCATAACCTGAAGACCAGCCAGAAGGACTTCACTGCATGAAAATGTCCTCACTCCGAAGATGTAAAGCTCAAACCGGTTCTCACAAGGATCGTGATGCGAGACCAAGCACACAAACAAACACATACAGATTCCCCCTCGCTAACCATCTTTCCCCCTCTTGTGTGTTTATTTCCACAGCATCCTCCCCATGAAGCAGGGGATTCTGCTGGGCCAGTACCTGGGAGCCTTCAGCCTCATGGACTCATTCAGAGGACGCTCCAAAAAGCAGGAGTAGAGGAGGAGGAGGAGGAGGAGGAGGAGGAGGAAAAGTGAAGGAAGCGCCGGAAAGAAGGGAGACAGGGACGTGCTAAAAAGCTCTACCTCTAGACCTCAAATAACCGTAACAATTTGTTTTTATAGATTCTTTGTTATCCACTCGGTCAGCTTCAGCTTTTACACAGAGCAAAATCCATCCAGGCAAAATACAGGATAATAGATCCAGTTATATACTGGTGCCTTAAAGGGATTCCTTGATATATTGATTGTTTCTTATTTCCACTTTATCAGCTACTCGCCACATAAAGGGTAATACGGTTTTACATTTGTTGCCGAGCTTGTTCAAAATTTTAATTCATAACAAATTGAACTGCTAGCCATAAGCAAGCTCATTTACAGCAGTTCTGTCCAGTGAAGAATTCCCTCATTGCCAACACACCAATTTTTTTACTTTATTGAAGTGCCATTAGAAAGGTTTCCCTTCAGTGTAACTAGTGGCTGTTGAAGGAAGATAACAGAAAAAAAACCATTCAAAATGGTAAGTTAGTTTTTAATGTATTTCATTTAAATGGCTTAGATTTCCCAGTGTATTTAGTATAGGGCTAGCCAGTTATAAGTGCCTGTTAGTCTGTTTTTCTGTAACTTATATAGTCGTTTGTAAGTGTTAATATCCTAAATCCTTATTTTTTAAATTTTAGTACACGTGATTTTATGAATAATTCTTGTTTGTATTTGTAGAGATATATCTATGTTACCATGGAATCAGAATGGATAGAAAGAGCCCTCCCTGGTGTGTCATGAGAATTCCCTTTGGCTATATTTAAAATGGCTCAAGTATAAGTTTGATATCATAAAAAATGAAAATATCATTAGTCCAGGAGATCAGTGGAATTCAAATGGCCGCTTGGTTAATGAGCAAATGTGAGTCGAAGCAAAAAAAAAAAAATGTTTCTGGATCCAGGCCACTTTCTATCCTTTCAAATTCTATGGGAATGTCCTTTCTATACGTTGTAATTTCATGTATGTGCTCTATGAAATGTCCTTCCATAGCAAATATTAATCATGACTATGTATGGTCCAAACCAAAGAAACGAACACTCTCTATAACAACTAAATATGTAAACATCAACATGGCTGACATGACGGGCGTGGTTTGGATGGGAAGAGGGTGTATCCCACTATTTATCCCACTAGCTTTGCCTCTCTGTGTGCTTCCATAGTGCAAAATTGTTGCCATTATTAAGATTATGAATGGGAATAGCCCCAATTGCCTAGTGCCCATAATCCTAAGGTTCCATCCCTGTGTAAATCAGTTGGTCTCTTTGGGGCTATTTCTCTTCCTCTTCTTTTTTTGGGGGGGGGTTAGAATTCAAGTTACATATATTTGCTCTATTTCTGGTATGAAAATGCCTTCATACTCCAGTACTTCCACAGGGACTGATGACTAGCTGTTAATGGGAAGACTAGGAATTTGTGCTAATGATTATTTGATGCAATTCTTTGTGTGTAGAGTAACTCTACACACAGCAAATGCACTGTAGTGAAACGGAGACTGATTGTTTGTTTTTTTTAAATCTTGCTCTGTAAGCAGACTTTTGTTGTTTTGTTGTAGTTTCTAGAGCAGTGATTCTCAACCTTTTTCATATCAAGGACCCTAATTTAGTACATATTACAACCATGGACCCCCATTTGATGAAATTTTGTCTCTCGGACGTAAATCTGAGAATATTATTGTTAGATATGATTTCGATCCAGAATTCCAACACTATCTGTATTGTAGGTAGAGAGATAACAGAGGAAACTATGATCAAAACAGTCATTTTTCTACATTCTCTAATTGTGTTAACTTCTTGTAAATGAATTAATGCTGAAGTTTAACAATTCATCAGTCCAGTGGTCCCCGGACCCCACGCTGAGAACCACTGTTCCAGAGTACCAATAGCAGTCACCACTAGGCTTCCCCAGAGCCATCTGCCTCATCGAGTTGTGCCATTGTAATTAGCACCAATAGTTCCCAATGCCCTCTAATGTTGCCAGGCAGTGTCATTCCAGCCAATAAGCAGAGTTGTTGCTAATATTGCATAGCAACAAATTGAGTTTCAGAGAGTACAAACTGAATCAATGTGGCTTAAAAACATTTCAGACTCAATGTTCCAACGTATCTAGGCACAGGGCTTTGGGTCTCCCAAAGGCGCCTTAGCATTGATTCACAGTGGAGCAAAGTTGGCCTCAGGCCATATAGACACTAGTAGCTTTTCTAAGGTTTTCATTTCAGTTGGTTAGTTTAGTGATTCTCAATCTTTTTCATATCAAGGACCCCTAATTTAGTCCACATTAGATCCACGGACCCCCATTTGATGAGATTTTGTCTCTCAGACCCAAATCTGAGAATATTTTTATTGCTAGATATGATTTTGATCCAGCATTCCATGACTATCTGTACTGTAGGTAGAGAGATAACAGTGAAACTATGATCAAAACAGTCATTCTTCTACATTCTCTGATTGTGTTCACTTGTCTTAACTTATTGAAGTTTAACAATGCCTCAATTTGCTGGGGACCCCTTGCAACCCCCTCGAGGACCCCTGGTGGTCCCCGGATCCCACGCTGAGAACCACTGGGTTAGTAAGCTGCTATACTGACATTCCAGTGACTGGATATCACATAATTAAAATGGATAGTAGCATTGCCAATCAAGATGACATTGTTGAATAGTCATTTAACCGTTACCTGCAATACTATCATCATCAGTACAGAGGAATTGGTGATTTGAAGGAACTGAATTGTTTCCCAGACTGAGTGTGTGTGTGTGTGTGTGTGTAAAGCTACTTTAAAGGGGAATAACACTCAATTAGAAGAATCAACGTTATTTTTGGGGGTTATTTCTAAGCTAATCTTGTCACAGTTATCTTTGTCACTCTTTTAAAATGTTTTCTCACACTGGTATGTTGGTGTGCCATCTCCGATTAAACCTCGAGTCAGACATTTCTCTCTTGTTCCTGGCTATGGAAGACGATAGTGAACGTTCACTAATGCAGACACACTGTAGGCCAATAGGAATAATACTTGAATACTATCACTGAGTGTTATTCCTCTTTTTAATGTTGTATTCACAGTTGTGATGTCACCAGAATTACCGTCAATTGTACAGATTTGGGTTTGTGGCACTGTTCTTATGATTGATAACACGCATTTGTTGCTTAGTTTTTTGTTTTTTGTTTTTTTGGGAGGGTTTTTGTTGATGTGGTTCAGTGTTTCGTGGTCCAAGCCATTTCACAAACCAACCACACTAAAACCAAGTGTCAAGAACGGTGAACCCTGCTTGAAAGGGTTTCTAAAATAATCGTACGATAGCGGTCAGGGTCCAGATCACACTGGGGTTTTGCCAGCACCATCAACCACTGTAAATGTTTGTTTAAAATGATTGTCCTGCTCACAAAGTTATCTGTTCTGGTAAAAAAAAAAAAAAAAAAAAAAGGTACAAAAATATCACACACTGGTCTGGAGAAATCTGCTTGGTCAGAAAGGAAGAGTTGGACTTAGTTGTGATCTGATGTGTTTGTAATTCTCTTTTAATAATGAATTTAAGATTATTGTTTTAGCATATGCTTTTAATGTGTAACTGAATGCCATCATCTGAGCATTGTTCACTGATAGGTATGGTGTTATTGTATGGAGCAGGAGTAAAAGTGAGCCATCTTAATGACTGATGTATCTAATGGACTGTAATAAAGATAATATGCCTGTCGCCTTATGTAAATTATAACTGTTAATGGACAAAAAGAAAGGAAAAGACTAGAAATGGGCAAAAAGAATGTAGAGGATGTAGATTGTTTTGAAAGGAAAGGTGGTGTGAAATCCATTAGAATGTTCAGATTTCAAATGTAAACTGCCTGGAAAGCTGTTAGAATTAAATTTCTGCTCAATAAATTGTCATACTTCCACTGGTGTTATGATTGACTGTTATGATTGAGTGTTGGCAGCTAATGTTGGATGACGTAAGGCCTGAATCAGTATTCATGAACTGTTTAGGAACTCATGTTCAGGTGGAATGAATGAATGAATGAACAAAATCCCCAAATCCACATCTCACAATATCATCGATTGTACTGTAAATGTCACATAGATCAGTGATTCTCAACCTTTTTCATATCAAGGACCCCTAATTTAGTCCACATTAGGGTCATGGAACCCCTTTTGTTTTGATTTTGTCTCTTGGATCCAAATCTCAGAATATTTTTATTGTCAGATATGATTTTGTCCAGAATTCCATGTCTATCTGTATTGTAGGTAGAGAGATAACAGAGAAACTATGATCATTCTTCTACATTCTCTAATTGTGTTCACTTGTAAATGAAATAATGCTGAAGTTTAACAATTCATCAATTTGCTGGGGACCCCCTGGAACCCACTCAAGGACCCCTGGTGGTCCCTGGACCCCACGTTGAGAACCACTGACATAAAGCATTGTACTGTCATAAGTACGGTAGTATACGCACATAGCCTACTGGACAAGAAAATAAAATATGTAGTCTCTTAAGCCAATCTGGTTGAATTTTAAAATCGGATTATACTCACATTTTTCTTCAATTTATTTTCTTTACATTTGAGCTACATTTCAAGGCAAATCTTAATAAGCATTAACTAACCCTTAATTAACAGTTAACTAACCTTTAACTTAGTGACCCTTATTGTAAAGTGTTACCAAAAAAAAAATCTAACTTTGAAGCTACTTAAGGGGAAATTTAAGGGGAAAGTTGAGGTTTAAAGGGTTAACTGTGTCAAAAGTAAGACACTCTAAAGGCCCGTTCACATATAGAATGGCAAATATAAACGTAACTATAAGAAGAAAAAGATGAAAATCATTCTAAGTAAGTAGAACGTCTGTGTTCCCACTACGACAATAAAAACATCCAAAAAGATAACTTTATTTCTGGTTTGATCTCAGATTTCTTTGAATTTTTTTGAGACTACGATGAAACATTTTCAGCCAATCAAAGTGAAGTTCTGAGAAAGAAGTGGGCAGGAGAATCGGATAGCTCCCTGCAGTGACTCAGCATCGCACGCTGTGAAACCTATCAGACATAATTGCAGTGTGAATGCTCGAGCAACAATCTATCACTAGAATTTAAACAAAATATACGACTCATAATTACATAGAACGTGTAATCGCTTGTAAATAATGAGTTGTACATTTTGTTTACCGGTATTTTCATTACTTGTTAAACGTGACTATTATATTTATTGTCCTCAAAATGGTTGTTGACTCCATCACAGTGTGGGTGGGTGTGTATACAGCACCTCCCCCTCTTCCTTTGTTGCTGTTGTTGACTCTGAGGAAGAGTCAACAACATGTTGCTTAGTTGAAACATCAGTCACCCTCCCTGCAATAGGCGTGCAGATTTGAATGAACGCCCATGTAAAATAGCTTTGTGTGCAAATGAATCGATTTGCATAACCGACAAACCCGACCGGGCGCACAGGCAGGGGCGTTCTTAGTGATTTTGGGGGCCCTAGGCAAAGGCAAGCACGGGGCACCACTGAATCCCCCCCAACTCTTTCCCTTTATAATCCAGCCTTTCTTTTTTTTTTGTGACGTTTTTTTTTTTTTCCTAATGTGAGGGATGCAGGTACCTTCACAATGACATTAATTATTCAAAAAAAATAAAAATAATAATAATAAAAAATAAATTATAATAACAATAATAACAGTAATAATAATGTAAATATACATATATACACACACACATACATACATATATATGCATATATACATACATACACATGCATATATAAAAAAAAAACATACATATATAATAATTGTAGTATAATAATATTATAATAATAAATAATAGTATAATCCAGCCTTTCTATACATTACCTTCAAGTTGGGCTGAGCAAAGTAAGTTGGTTTTTCCACCCCACTTGTGTAGCTTTGCTTATTTAAAAAAAAAATGTTTTACAGCTACTGATGCAGTGGCAAGGAAAATTAGCTTAAAAGTTAAGTAGCAAAATCACACTAGAAGTGGAAGAGCCCACTGTAGCCTGACTGAGTAGGGGGGGGTGACCATGTCTTAAGATTGAAATCATTTATTGTGACAGAAAGAGCGGTGTTTTTCAAGAAGTGCATGTCTTTTAAATTGATTAAAACATTTTTGATTTTCTCCTCTATGGGGAACATGAAAAAACATACTCTTCTTCCCTCTGCCAAACATTTCATCCTGGCATTTGTGCAACCAGGGACTAGCTACTGTAATAGCTAGAGAGTATAATAGAGTAATAATATTTCTGTTCCAGTTTCAGTAATCGTATTACAATTACTGATCTGACAGACATTTGAACCTCTTTACTGGTATAATGTCTATGAAAGAAAACAATGTAAAAGGAGTATTATTATGAAAATTTAACTTAAACTGTAATTTTTCACGTTTTAGCTGTGATTTCTATTGAATTTAAACCGTAAATCTTAACATTTTTGGTGCAATTTTAATCTGCCATAATCCTCCTTGTATGCAAATTAATTTCGATGACGTTACGATTGAGGTTCGATGACGACAGAAGAATTTATTTCTGGGTTCTTCATCTGTTTGTATGGACTGCTGCAGTATAGTATATAGCAGTATATATTTTGTCTTATCCCCCCTTCAAGTCATGTCCTAAATAATCAGAATTACTACACGATTGAGCCGACAAAGTGGTAAATACTTGCTGCAGTGTGTCGTGGCTTCGGAGCTTCCCCGCAGCACCTGAACGCACCAGAACGCCTATCGACTTTTCAAATCAATATGCACGTTCAGCTAAATTACCACACAAAGTAGCCTAACTGACAAAGATAACCCTGGGCAGGATCTTCACGGATGCACGTTACTGCAAGTTGATTTTCATAGCAATAAGGAAATGAATGGAAACCAATGGCTGCCTGGGAGGTAGAAAAAATACATTCAAACATATGGAAAATAGTAGGTAGTAATGTAAAGTATGCATGCAGTGGAGTGAATGGGCTAAAACAACGGGGGAAAAAACGCTGATATGGTTCTTTTTAAAGAAAGATTTTGTGTCAGAGTGAAATTTTACATGGTGAATATGGACACAAATACAAACATTATGACTTTTATTTATCTTGTTGGTAACACTTTACAATAAGGGTCACTAAGTTAAGGGTTAGTTAATGCTTAATAAGCATTAATTAACAGTTAACTAATGTGTCTGGTAATCATTTACTAATGGTGTTCATGTTAACTAAGGTATTAATTTA